>NW_027175832.1:14597218-14667218 GCF_023055335.1 Clinocottus analis | reverse complement strand
CTGTACAGTTGGCTGTTGGTCCAGGCGACAATATAATAACAGGCAGTAATGACTGAAGCTCCAAGTAGGTCTAAAAGTAGGTCACCCATCCATCGACACCTGCGCCCTGTAATGTTTTATGACAGGTGACACACGCGCATGTAAACGATGCCGTATTGTTGTTCCGCCTTTGTGACAGTGCGCAGGGGCCATTTAACAGCGCAGGGCAAATTAGATTAGTGCAGGCGCTAAACAGGTCAGCGCCATAAAGCGACGTTTCACACGCGCTCTCTGATTCCATTAGAGGCCCATTAGTACATGTTGTCTGTGTGCTGTACGGCCATGATCCTGCAGAAATAAAGCACGCAGGATCTCCCACAGCAGCTCATCGTGCACGTGGGGCCTCGGGGAATGGAGCAAATTGTATCAGCTGCTTAAACACCGAACACAGTCGAGTTGGCTGCGGAGCTCCATCTCATTGTGTTAAAGCTACTCTCTAGTAGTAATTCATTGATGAAAACATGAATCCAGCAGAGGAAAATCACAATGACCCCTGGAGAGGCAGCGAGTGTGATTACTGCCATTGGCAAGTCTGTGGCAGGCGTCAGCTAGGTGGAGGTATTTTGCCATCTCTTATTGATTCGTTTGAAAATTGTGCATGTGAAATTGTTGAGTAAAGAATAAAACATGTAAATAAAAGAAAGAAGCCGCCAAGCTGAGTGGCTGGAGCCACAATCAACTCAAATAATGAAATACAAGTCGAATCATATCTCCACTTGTCCTCTCCTTATATGTAGTTAGGTGTCGGAGGTGCCACGAGCTGCCAGTACTAGTCAATACTAGTCGTGGCACTCCCGCGACAACTATTGTTGTCACGGGAGTGCCACGACTAGTTAGAGACTTGCCACCAGTCGTCGGAGAGGTGCCACCACAAGAGGACCAGTGGTCAGAGAGGTGCCACCACCAGAGGATCAGTAGTCAGAGAGGTGCCACCACCAGACGACCAGTAGTCAGAGAGGTGCCACCAGTAGAGGACCAGTAGTCAGAGAGGTGCCACCACCAGGCGACTAGTAGTCAGAGAGGTGCCACCAGTAGAGGACCAGTAGTCAGAGAGGTGCCACCACCAGAGGACCAGTAGTCAGAGAGGTGTCACCACTGGAGGGCCAGTAGTCAGAGAGGTGCCACCACCAGAGGACCAGTAGTCAGAGAGTTGCCACCACCAGAGGACCATTAGTCAGAGAGGTGCCACAGTCCTGACACCTGACTGACACCTGCCACACACTTGCCACAGACTTGCCAGTGCCACAAGGAGGAGCTTGGCTTTGCTGGACCCCTGAGAAAAAAAGCAAAGTCCCTGCCTTGTACAGAAGTACAAAGAGATAATTGCTTAAAGAGTTTCACCTCATTTCCGCCCCCCATGTCATGCATCACTATAAAGCACCTGGGCACACAATCACACCGCTTTGGGTTTCCTTGGCAATGCGCGAGCTAAATCCTGCTTCGCTTCTTCAGGTGGAAGTGAGTCAAGAGCGCTGTTGAACAAATCGCCCCCGTGCCACACGCTATGCTTTGTGCGAGCTCGGTGTAGAGGAGGGAAATAAAAAAAGAAATAAAAAGGTATAACGAGCACAGAGGCAGATGCCAGTGTACTGCCGTTGACAACAGGCGCTTGTCTCAACAGGACAAACACACGTTGGCATGAGCAGCCAGAACTACAGAGGCTTATCTGAGACAAACATGCTGTTTTTATTTGTTTGTTTTTTTTGTATTCATCACACCAACCACCAACTGAGCATCATTGCTCCACTGCTCTTTTCCAGCAGGGCCTTGGCACACCTGGGAGCCGTCAATACAGCAAAACTGAGCCACTGAGCAGCTGCAGATGGGAAAGGTGCAGTGAAATCACAAAGCCTTCAATATCCAGAGAATACTGTCAAATAACACACACACAGTGTGTGAAATGATTAGTTGATTTATTTTTCTTATCTTTTTGGAGGAGGGAGGGGGCAATTTAAAGATGTTACTTTGGTGTCTGGTGAATTGCATGTCATTTATTGTGACAACTGCAACCATCACATATAGGGATTATTGAATGGCAGGCATGAGATCCATAAAAGAGACAGCTGGATGCAGCGTGGATCTCAATAACACTGTAGTGTGAAGGATCTGAATCTTGTGTTGACTCAGTCAGCATAAAAATGCCAAGTCACCATGGTAACAGGGGATGCGAAACACGCTTTGTTAAAGGGCGATGGAGCCTGAAGACTGTTCGCCACGAGCCTCGTCCCGTGGGGTCTATTTCAGTTTAAGGATGCGGTGATTACAATGTAAAAACACACACAAACACAAATAAACGAAATCGTTGACCAAACCGGATATCCCATCAGATTGTGTGCACCGCTGCCACTACGGGTCACGTTGAAGCTCCTTCATATTACATAACGGTGTTGAATTACAGTGGGAGAATTAACCGAGCGCTGACGACATCACAATTCACACCCGATGGGTATTCACAGCCGTAAAAAAAAAAAATGCTGCTTAATAGCTGGACCCCATCGTTATAGTTTTGTTTTTTTGCGCCAGACACGCTGTAGTCCACAAAGTTGCGTAACATTTCTGTCACATTCCCCCTGCCTAACGAGCATATTTAGGGCCAACCATTAATACATCGTGGAGGGATATCATCTCACGTCAAACTACAACACCAGTCGACATGAACACGTCGGGACATTGTTGTATGTCTTTCAATTCGCGAAAATCTCTCCCATCCCAGTCCACCCACAGAAAGACATCTGGCCAAACATCGGACATTGATTATATATTTAGAGGTGGGGGGCGGGATGGATGGATGTGCGCCTACCTGTCCGCAGGTTGAAGGAGAGCCGGGATTCAACGAGGTATGGGGTATCGCTCTTGGAGCGGAGTCTCCTGATCTGTCTGCGGTCTGTGCTGCTGTCTGGAGAGGTCGCCATCAATTTGAACCAGCGTCCGGGGAGGACTGCCGGCCGACTTGGGCAGAGGCAGGAGCTCGGCCACTCACACGGAGAAGTGGCTATCGATGGGGAGGAGGGAGTTCACAGAGAGAGGGAGAGGGAGGGAGGGAGGGAGAGTGAGAGAGGGATGGAGGGAGTGTGTGTGTGTGTGTGTGTGTGTGTGTGTGTGTGAGAGAGAGAGAGAGAGAGAGAGAGAGAGAGAGAGAGAGAGAGAGAGAGAGAGAGAGAGAGAGAGAGAGAGAGGAGTAGAGAGGGAGCGAAGGAGAGAGAGAGCAAGAGAGGGGAATAGAGAGGGCGAGAGAGAGAGAGAGAGAGAGAGAGAGAGAGAGAGAGAGAGAGAGAGAGAGAGAGAGAGAGAGAGAGAGAGAGAGAGAGAGAGAGAGAGGCGTTGGAGGCATGGGTGCAGGGTGAAGGAAACATATAATGATAGCAATTTGTGTGTGTGGGGGGGGGGGCTAAATCGGGCTCAGTTTTTAAGCAAAAAATTGGCTTGAATACAATTACATAGGCTACAGTATTGTTGTATAAATCATAGTAGACACTGCGTGCTATTAAACAGTAAAAGACAGATGGTACATAGTTGCCCACTTACGTATAACACAAAATGGTGAGAACCACAGCAGAAGAGATGCAATAAAAAAAGAGAAGATTTAAAGAGGGATCAGTGCAGATTTGATGTGATGTGTGATCAAGTTGTCAGTGATTGGATCTTGATTGTGTTTGTTGCATCAGGGAAACATGAAAACGCGGAGAGGAACACAGAGAAACACAGTGAGACTTCTACGGTCTGACCGTGATGTGGGGAATGAATGAATCATCCTGAATGAATCACACTGACGGCAGTCTACCACTAGGTGGCTCTCCTGAACTTAACTTTATTTTCTATCTCAGCTTCAGTTCATGTGTGTTTGTCTGTCAGAGTGCGATTTACGACAGTGGCGGTGGGTTTACGGTCTCTCATGGTAAACTGCAGAAAACAGAAGCAAGAAGACTACAAGCACGCTAACTCGGCGTGACTTTCTGCTTCGCGAAGTGTGGATATCTTTAAGTGAGGTGAGTATGATGAAGTCACAAGCGGGGAGGTCATTTACGGTCCGGTTTTTCGCCGATATTGTCCGTAAACACAACTGTTTGGATGTGCAACTTAGTTCCTGTTTACGTGACATACAGCACGGCGAGTTCGCGACGTTACGTTAACGTTGATGTTTTAAAGGACGACACGCAACATGAAAGTTAAAGTTAACTTCGTGGTATAAAAGTAAGTTGACTTTGTGGCCAAGAAACCGACATAACGACGTCTTTCACTACTGCACACATGCGGGAAGTTTGCAGCTCTTTTCAGTTGTTTTATTCGTTTATCGCCTCGTCAAACCTGTTGGGACGCATTCCCGCACGAGGCGCGCCCATGTTTTGTTGTTATTGATAGTTTAAACAAGCATTAGGCCGTTTAAAACGCAGCTTACCGCTTAAGGCTCACCCCCAACACAGTCAGATGTAATGTTACTACAAGGCAGTGCACGTGCGTGTTACCCGGACTTATTTTTATTTATATGAATAGGTTCTTGTTTCGAACACATGGTGTTTTGTGAAAGGTGCACACACACACACATTCATGGTCTTATCTGTGTCCAATAGCCAGGCCTCCTTGGGTTGTGGTGATTACCACTGCTTTTGAACGTCACATGACATGCATTCCTGCAGCCTTGTCCTGATAGTTACGTTTGATATATTTAAGGGTTGTACAAAGTGGAAAGAGTTGCACATACACATGCTCCCTTCTATTGACCTCCCTACTTAATATTAAGCTGTTACACCAACTGTGGATTGCTGCAGATTACCATTGCATAATTTCGTATATACGTGCATCCCAAATTTAACGTGACATAATGCGGTATTTTTGGAAGCGTTTTGTTTAGACCCCTGTTAAAATTTTACAGTAAAGATATGGGTTTGCGCTGCATGTCATGAGTTTGTAAAGAAAACAGGATCACTTTGTCAACTTTCACATTTGGGCACCTAAAAGTGAGGAATGCATGCATGTAATATAACAACTGCACATATCTTCAACACACACACACACACACACACACACACACACACACACACACACACACCATAAATTAAAAAAGTTGGTCAGGACAATGCAATAATATTTTTTTCTGTTTTGTGTGCTCCTTTCCTGTCTTCTGTGTGTTTACCTGATCCCTCTCTAAGGATAGCGACAATGCTTCTCCAAAATCGAGCAGCGCTGGCTCTCGGCCTTCGCATGTGCTCCACTCATGCGATGAAAGGACCTTTGATGGACACAGCGAGGCCCGTCTCAGGTAACAGGGAATCTGTTTGTGTAACACTGGAGTCCTGCTGTGTCGGGTCAATAGTGGCCTTTTATTACACGTTGGATGTCAATATGAATGAAAACCAAATACACCTAAATCAAGGACTATAGGTCATGATGAGTTAATATTGAACTGACTAGATTCAATGTTGATGAACTAGTGTTTAATGATTAGATCTGTATTTCCATAAATCACCTCTTCCCCGGATCAATTATTCCTGAATCCATTAATGCAAAGTTTGCAGTGTGGACACCAAAAACACTACAATACATGACTTAAATATTTACATAGTACTACTTACTGATATATTGGCCCTCCTAAGGCCTGAGTAGACATATTGTTTGGAGTGACATTTAAAATTGCTGCTGCATATCAGGACAAGCTCAAATAGTGGTATGGGGGAATACCACTATCTGGTATCAGATACCATTATTTTATTAAGTAACAGTTTAATAAATTTGTCTAAATGTATGTATTTATTTATTAGATTTTGTTGAACAAAGTTGGTGAGGTTTGCTTTCCATATAAAATAACAATCTCAGCCTTACAGCATGTTAAACACTCGGTACCGTAATCGCCCATGGTTTGGCTGGTGTGGTTCAAAAAATTTCCAAATTCCTAGAAAGCACTTTGTCATATGCTGCTCTTCCTTGTATTTTCTCTCTCTAGACATGTCTGAATTCCGCAAGGTCTTTTCCAAAGCCAAGCACATAGCAATCATCACGGGGGCAGGCGTGAGTGCGGAGAGCGGAGTACCGACCTTCAGGGGAGAAAACGAGAAGTGGAGAAAGTGGCAATCTCAGGTAATTCTTTTTTAAAACCAACAGACACACACGCACAAAGTTGTGCGTGGGTGTATTACTCTACATTTCTTTGTCTTTTATATAGGTCAAAGTTTTGTGTTTGGTCTAACATCCAGCTGTGGTTCAGAGTTGTTGCTGTGGAGTGGGTGTATTTAATGTTTACATAATACATCTTCACAGCTCAGTGGATTTATCTCGGCAGCAACAGCCAGCAAAGAGAGAAACGGAGGTTGTTGCATAATCTGGTTCCTTGTCGTGGGCTGCAGCAAGATTTACCTCCCAGGAGAGAATCCAAAATAGTGTTTTATACCAAAAAAAAGAAGATAATCTCCATTTCTAATTGAGCTGTTGAAACTTCATCTATGCTGCTTATCACTCTCTCTGTCCAATTCTTTCCTCTGAACGTTTTGGATCGTTTTGACCCAAAACGCACGCCTGTGTTGATGCATCCACAGGACCTGGCCACCCCAGAGGCCTTTTCTCGAACCCCGTCTCGGGTCTGGGAGTTCTACCACTACAGAAGGGAGCTGACTCTGAACAAGAAGCCCAATGCCGCCCACCTGGCCATCGCGGAGTGTGAGGCCCGGCTGAGGAAGCAGGGACGCTCCGTGGTTGTCATCACCCAGTGCACAGAAGACCTCCACCGGCAGGCCGGGTCCAAACACGTGCTCAAGATCCACGGTGAGTTGGGCAAAGTTGGGCCGGAACCACAGACTGTCATGCATTCACGCTGAAATGTCACAGGACATTATAGACATGATCGTGATGATTTTGAAATCACTTAATTGAGAGAGGTTGTCTTGCCATTTAGAGGCCAAATTGCTCAAAGAGGCTGAAATGAAGAGGATTCATTGCTCTATAGACATTGGTAATGTAAATCAAAACTAGAATCCCGAAGCCGCTCCTGAGTCAGTGTTTGCTGCAAACTCTGACCACATATCCCATGGTCTTACTGGGTTACAGAAACATTAAGTGATTCACAGTTGTTGGTCTTTCAAACAAACAACCCATGAGCCCACAGAGTTAGTCACTCATTCAATGTCGGGACACAAATTCTGAAAAGTGTTGCTTCTCTCAGTTCGATATTCAGTAGGCTTTTCTTTTTTTCACCCAGTTTGTCTTTGCATATGAGTCAGCAAAACTATCGTTGTCAATAAATTGTGTGGAGAAGGTGGAGGAGGGAGGCGGGGCTTCGATGAAAAACAGCTATGTTTTTTCATGTGTAACTGCAGGCAGTCTGATGGAGACGCGCTGTGTAAGCTGTGGACATGTGACCGTGAACAGGCGCAGCCCCATATGTGCTGCCCTAAAGGACAAAGGGTAAAAGGCAGCACATCTGTAGTACACACACGCACACACACACACACACACACACACACGCAGCCTGATAAACATGCAGGACATGTCGCCTGATCTCTTCGGTTTGACCCCCAAAGTCGAGGGAAAAGTGTAATTTAACCCCACGGTGTTTGTTCTCTTATTGTGCAGTGCACCTGACCCAGATGTTGCTGATGCCCAGATTCCTGTGGATAAACTGCCACGGTAGGATTAGTGTCACCTCATATTAATAACACTGAGGTCAGATTTACTAATCCTTTTGCACTGCTTTTCTGATGCATGCTACGCATGGAGTTTTCCTTTTATTAAACAGGTGTGCCACCCTGACAGTCATCTTTGCATTCTGCATGGCTGCAGTTTAGTGTGCTTCTCTCTCCTCCTCTCTTGGTCTATACATTTAGGGGGGGGGGGGGGCAGAGGGGGGGGGGGGGTGTTGGTAAATACCAGGAGATTTGGATTGGCTTCATTTTGTGTGTGCTAGTTTTCTCTCTCTGTAAAGAGCGGTTGCAAGCATGTTGAAAAAAAGAAGATTGTTGTGGGAAAGAAAATCACCAGTGAACCTGTCTTGCACAGAAATAACTATTGCAGCAGACAAGTGTGATAAGGAAGGAACAAAACATCCAAATGTTCCATCGCACTAACCTTAATATTCAGTTAACGGTAGAATGCATACAAGGGTGTAAGAGACACATTGTATAGGTAAAAAAAATTTCATATTAACTACACAGCAAGAGGAAATATTCAGAAAAAGAAACTCGGATTTTCCCAGATTAAAGTCATACATTTACATGAAAACAAACTCACAAATCTGCATTATTATTATTATAAAATATTGTGCAGTGCAAAATCCATAGTGACGACAGCCATCTGAAGGTCCTTCCTCCCTGAAGTGATAAGAGTTGTCGTGGTCAGGATGTCGTCTGAGTGGCGTGAAGGTCCTGAAAGATGCATACGCACGTTTTTATTTTAATGCTCTTTTATGACCATAAATAAATGCAAACCGTGTCAAAGTCGCAGCACAGTGGAGATTCCAACCGTTACGCACTGCGCTGCCATTGTGACACGCTACCGCTTTTAATAGGGAAAAGAGCACAGAAAAATGCACCTGACGTGAACCACAGATTACGGTGAATTATATTCTTAGAGGTCGCTGGGGAGATGGCGGTCAGGAATACCCAGCTTAGCCTTCTGCCTTGTGACCCGGCCCCGGGTAAGTGGATGAGAACAAATAGATGGAGAGTCCGCTTCACGCTTTTACCATTTTAATCTCAGAATATTCCGATTTGTTTATCTGTCTCATACATTTACGACATTAATCTCGGAATTTTTTATTCTCATTTCCATAATGATCTTTATATATATATATATATCTCAATTTTTAAACCTAGAATTACCCCCAATCCATAAATATGTGTATTTTACCAGCACTTGCTCTATGCTTGTGAGATACTAGCTGCATTAACCTCCACCTGCTCCACTTTGAGCTTCTGCTGGACCTGCTGCTCCTTCTAAGCCTCCTCCCTTCCTCCTCTCACCACCTGTCGCTGTGTCTTGTCTTTCGATTCATGCTTCTTCTTTTGTGTTACGGACAATTATTCCGTGCTGAATGCAGAATGATACAATGAATTGTCTGAGCACCGCTTGGTTCCGTTGTGTTAAAGGTGCGGCGAAAGCGACTGCCGCGGTCTGCTGAGGCCCAACGTGGTGTTTTTTGGGGAAACTCTGGACTCTCACATCCTGACCAAGGTGGAAAAAGAGATGGAGACCTGTGATCTCTGTCTGGTGGTGAGTCCTTCGTCCCGCATGTCATATTATTTTCCTCGTGTTATAGTTGTTGCATCAAACAATGTTTGCTTAGAATCTCTCAAGGAAATGGCGTACAGTGGATTTGAAGCCAACACCCGTGTTCTTGCTCCCTGTTGTGAACCCGTAGGTGGGAACGTCTTCAATCGTTTACCCGGCGGCCATGTTTGGCCCCCAGATTGCATCCAGGGGCGTCCCAGTGGCCGAATTTAACATGAACGCAACACCAAAGACGGAGTACTTCATGTAAGTGTATTAAAAAAAAGACGCCCCACCTTTCTGGTTCTCCAATAAATGACGTTAGCGTGACAACATATGTGAAACCAGGCCAGCAGGTAAGGCCTCTGAATCAGTGAGTGACCTTCCTCCTGTTTATTGAAAATTCTGACGTGTGTGTGTGTGTTTCTGTGTGTGTGTGTGTGTGTGTGTGTGTGTGTGTGTGGCTCAGGTACCACTTCCAGGGTCCATGTGGAACCACGCTGCCTCCAGCTTTGGCGCCACATGAGTCCGAGGTTTAGGAGGCTGTTCGTAAAGAGAATGACTTGACAAACAGCAACCGGCGGCTTCTTCTTCATACTAATGTAATCCAAACGTTTGCCTTAAGTTCATTTGTTGATGCTTGGTAGAGGGAGACATAAGCTTCAACTTTTTTCTCTTTTCTTTTTTTTAAGACTTCGATATGGATCTCTTTATACTTGAATATAATGTGTAGAGCAAAAAAAAATAAGGAAATGGAATATTGTACATTTTGCATGTTGGCTACTTTGAGTTTGAGGCAGTATCTATGCATCTTTAATGTTTATTAAGAAAAGGAATGCACTATGTATGTAGTGATTGGCATAGGATGGTTGTGTTATTATACACACACACATACACACAATTTGCGCATTAGATGCTGGTGAGGGATCATAATGCTTTGTTGTAGATAGGAACACATTACTCCCGGTGCTCAATGGAGAATACTCGTCTTTTTCCTCTGTCTTTCTCTCTCCACTGAATGAACAGATGTACGGAGCATAACATAATCTTGTGCCTTTTCAAAACTGTTTACACAACCTTGACCAAACGCTCGCTTTAAACCTCAAGTGCGAATCAACCAATGTTACAGAGATTTAGTTGAGTGTACAAAGTTTGCTTCTGACCAAGGACGGAGAGGGGAGAAAGGCCTTCCCTTTAATCCTGATTCATCAATATTTTAAATTAGTTTATTGTGACATGGGGTTATTCGTCCCCCATGTGTCATGGGGTTATTCGTCATACATTTTTACATTACTGTCAGTTTATAAAAAATTGTGTGTGTCGAAAAACTGTCGTTGGAAATTGTCTACAAGTGAATGCATCCATGTTTTAAAACGGGATTAGCTGTCTTTTTGTTTTGTTTTTGCCCGTAAAAATCACGCACAATTTACTGCTGCCAATGCAAAAATATATCATGTAATTATTAAAACACTAAAAGCATGTGTGCTGTTTTTGTGTCTTTAATATCAATGCATTGAGTGTACTGTACTGTGAGTGCCCCGAATGGACAGTAGATGCCAGCATGTAGCTTTCTATCGCAACCAAAGCTCACGCAGTGAGGCCCTGCCCTGGAAAGGCGGCACAGAAAAACAATATGGTATCCAGATTCTTCTCTTAGTATGCATGAGTGAGAGGAAACGCAGACTTAAGTGCCCCGGGGCCATCGGTGAACTCCAATTTGTAACGGCTGAGCCGTGCCGAGGAGGCGGCATCGACTTCAATCACACTGCTGCTGAGAATGGAAACAGTTTGAGGAGTGAGACACGTCTTATGCCAGCTGATCTCTGAACATGGAGCTGCATACATTTAAGGATTTCATTCAGTATTAATTGAGGGGGTGAGTGTGTCATTTAAAAAGATTTACAGAGTAAAACAAATACCGTTCATGGGTGTAATATTATTTGGATTACATTTTTAGGATTCAAGATTCATCCTTTTCTTTTTGGCGGCTTAAAGAAACGTCAACGATTGATTAGAATAAATAATTGATTCTGAATAGAAGAAAAGAAAAAGCAAAGAGTACATGCATTGCAGAAAAAGAAACCCCTTCCATTCGTGTGACTCTGTGTGGGGTCCTGGGGTAGGGGGAAGGGGGTGGGGGGGGTTGGAACAATCAGGGCCTTGTGCATCGTAGAGGCAAAAGGGGAAAAAAAAAAATCCAACTCCGAAAGGTGTTCATCTTCATTGACTGACTGGACTAACATGGTTAAGTCACCCAGTGGAAATGAAAGAGACAGCAGGGCGAAGAGTCATTCAAATTATCTGTGGAAGACTTCGCTCATTAGACTGTGCTACGATGATGTGCTGATAGTCGTAAAGGAATTATCTCCAGAGAGGGCCAAGGAGAGTAGCACAGTTTCACACACACACACACACACACACACACACACACACACACACAATCTTAGTATATCTTAAAGGAGTGATCAGGGCTGGCTCATTTCATGCCCACTGTAGTAGTTTTAGACCTTAAACAATGTTAAGTCCACACAGCATCACAACAGTTCATCTGCACTGGTGAAACGACACCGAAGCCTCTCAAGTTTTATCCTGTTGTTGCCGCCACACAATTTGCCTTGTTTGCTCAACAATTAGCATCCAAATCAAATCCTTTCATCTGTCCACCAAGTATGTTAATCTGTCAATGTATCATTATCGCGATCATCATCATCATCATCATCATCATTGCCATGATTGGATTTCCTCATTTCCTCTTCTCCCGCCGCTGCTTCCTCTTCAGGGAGAGGTAAGGCCAAGTCTCATTTGTCATCAGGAGGTGAAAGTATATGCAGGGACACTTATGTAAGGTTAAGGCCCTAAAACGTTCTGAAGAGTGTACAATTGTTTGTCATAGTGACCTCAATATCATCCACAAAAAAAAGTGTGTAAAATGTTGATATTTTGTGTTTTACTCAGAGAAAAGAGGATCTGGAACATTGATGCGTACAAGATGTGTACAGGTCATTGAAAACATATCATGCTAATTTTATGTTTACCCTATATTGTCCCCATTAAATTAGGAAAAGTCATGAAATATGAAGCAAAAAAAATGATGTCAATCATTAGACGTTAAACATTGAATTGGGTCAAATTGAACCCAAAGGCGGTTTAATGTATTTTTGGGAAATAAAGACGTTGTTATAGAAGATGTAATGTTTTCCTCACTGATGTTCTGATGATGATGATGTTCTGTTTTACATAGAAAACCTTCTCAATTTCTAAAATTGTGTTTGTTTTTCCTGGGGTCAAATTGACCCCGAACACATTACAATTGTTTTTCATTCCAAAAGTTATAGATAAAACAAATATGTACTTAGAAATAATATAAAGCCATTAAAACATCAAAAAAATATCTCTTTCCAATTGTAGGTCAATCAGTGAGATGTTATGGTGTTTTGCATATTTCACCAAGTATTCTGGATGTATCACCGGGGGTGTTACTTTATTTTTAATTTAAAGAACTATTTAGGTAGTCAACAAACAAACATAAAGTGCCTGACACTTCAACTTGGGAAACAATATTAATCATAATATATTTCTGGAGGTTTAAATTGTTGGGGTCAAATTGACCATAAGGGTAAAAGATGTTAGTCGGTAACAGGAGATCTCAGCCGTCTGGTTGTCGTTCCTGGAGCTGGTGTGAACAAGGCTGCCCGGGGAGCTGGCAGCTCCTCTCCCAAGTCCTGCAGCTCATTCACCGTGAAACGGGAGCAGTGGAGAGGTTTCTTATCCGACCCAAAAGCCGCCGGGTTAAGACTCATCGTTCAGCTCTACAAATATCCCTCTGTCTCTTCCAATGAGGTGGTAGATAGACCGGGACATGGTGTCTCACTGTGTGTGTAGGCATATACTGGTTTTAATATGTGTGTGTGTGTGTGTGTGTGTGTGTGTGCGTGCGTGCGTGCGTGTGTGTGTGTGTGTGCATGTGATTAACTCTTTGACTTATTTAGATGTAGTCTTTGTGTTTTTTTAAAAGCTGAGAGTGGTTGATGGCCAGCAGGATGTATTTGTGTGTGTGTGTGTGTGTGTGTGTGTGTGTGTGTGTGTGTGTGTGTGTGTGTGTGTGTGTGTGTGTGGTTTTCTTTCTGTAAGCAGACCGGCGGAAGTGTCAGACCACACCGGGTCAGGATCGGTGAGAAACTGTGGACATTACACAGACACACACAGAGAGCTTGTCACCGTCCATTAGGCCAATTAGCGCCGACACGGCCCATCCTGCTATTTCAGGACTACAGTATCAAAGTGAAGAGGGTTGCTCAAATCCTACATATCAATTAACTACTTGAAAACGTATGAAACCATGGTGGAGAGACAAAAAGAAAAAGGCCACAGACGACGTTGCAGCCACATTTCTGAAGTAGCTTCATCCCATATCACACAAATTAACAACTTGTCCATCATTAAAAGTGGTAATTCATTTAATGTTGTACAATACATTTAAGGATGGTTTGAATCATATTCAGTATGTACATACATACATATATACATCATTGCATTGATGAGGATGAGTTAATGTAGAATTTTAGTAAAAATGTGTAATGTGTAGATTATAATGAGAATCTCTGTCATTTGATCTTTTTTGGACTGAATTTGTGTCTGTCGCTTTGTTTTTTCTTCTTTTTTGTTTTGAGAACATTTGAAACATGATATAAATATATGTTAAAGATGTACGTTAATCAATTGTTAAACTTCCAAAGAAGATTGATTGCACTGTGAAAAAAATAATAAGCTCTCAATATTTCAATTTAGCTGCATGGTTTAGGGAAAAAACAGAACTATACACAGGCGAGGTGTTTTCTATTTATAGCAACTGTCAATTCACAACACTGGAGACGAGCCAGGGGCTTGCCTCACGTGCGCACACACACACACACACACACACACACACACACACACACACACACACACACACACAGACACATGCACCCAGTGCTAGCAACACATACTAATCTCCTCGTGGCCTTCTCTTCCCAGCCTTTCCTCGAACTCTTTGTGTTTGGCAGACATGGCTTCGACACCAAAGGTTTGCGGCCAATCGCTCCGTTGCCATGAGAGGCACCATTATTTAAACGTGGCGATGGCACTCGTCGCCCGGTCCTCGAAAACTGACCGGTCACCATCCAGTACGTTGTGTTTTGAGACGCTTTAACTTTTGCTCCCCCCCCCCCCGAACAACGAGCTGAAGGATAAACAAGACGTGAGAAAAAAAAGGTTTCATATGACCCCCACCCAACCTGAATTATGCTGATGCGGGTGCTTTGAGGTATAGCCTGATTGGGAGGGAGCTGTTGTTTGAGAAAGGCTCAGGTGCAAGCTAATCTGCTCTAACTCTGCACTAATTAGGATCAAGGCCAGTGGCCACTTTCACCCGGTTATTGATCAGCGGACAAGTATTTGGCTCCATTATGAGAACAGCGGCACACCAGAAGAGGAAGCTCTCCTCACCCCACCCCGCACTGCCTGCATGCCCAAATGTTGTTTGTGTCTTTGAAATTCAATATCCAGTTCCCATTCAGTGTCATGCGTTCCCAAGTGGTGATGAGTCTCATTGGTTACATCTCCAATCGGCCCCGCTCTGTTTTTGCTTGTTTTTCCGAGACCCGCGCTCTTCATCTGACCCCATGGGACCCCCTCGGTAGTCACTGTGTAGGTCTGCATTAGCCGGCAGGATGGGGATCTCGAGCAACCCCCGTTTTTTTTTCTTCTGTCGCTCATTACTTGCTGCCACCATCGCTCGCTTTCTCATTTCACTCCACTTGAGAAAGGCTTTGCTAGGACATAAACTATTCCCGAAAGCTATTTCCACTCACAAAGTCAATTGCAGAGGTCTGGGCTATAAAGTCTGGATTGCAAGCAATCAGATCTTAGAGGTTTTAAACAGCCCCCCTCCTAAGGTAGCCAAACTTATTTAAAAGACAAAACAAAGATGAATGGTTAAAAAAAAAAAAAGATTACAGAGTCTTCCAGTGTCAGGAGGTGTCTTTAGTATTGGCTGTCTGATTGTCTGACTGTTTCTTGCCCTATTGGACTTTAGCAGCATTGTCGCCATGTTTCCAGACCTCAGCCGTTACTTTGGTGAGTATACTGATGAGCAGAGAGCTGGGCGATATGGACAAACATCTTCTGTCCCGATGGATCATTTGTTTTCACGAAAAACAACTAAAACGTCGCAGTAGAGCATGTTTTTAGCAAATATGATGGATGATAATGACAACGCTGACTATGTTTATATGGACACAAATACTATAGTGATCCAATTTAAGAAAAACTGTTAGATTTACCTCCACGCTGTTTTTTTTCAAATTTGAGTCAGTGTATGCTCACTATTATCAATTTAGATGACGAAATTGTAAATCTTGATTTCATCAGTAGTAAATAGTGCAGTGTTTTGGATGACCATGTCTGTAAGTGAACCGGTACATTTTAATGGAGTCTCTCTCTCTCTCTCTCTCTCTCTCTCTCTCTCTCTCTATCTCTATTTCAGTTGGGCACGTGACACCTTGGAGGAGGGAGGGAGCAGGGCACATGGACTGGACGCAGACAAACAATCGCACTCACACATTGCCTCTCCCAGATTACTTGAACTATCAGGAGCTTTAAGAGGATTTCACAATGGGGAGGGTGTTGCACTTGAATCACATGCACCTGATGGATATTGATCCACCCTAAGCTTTGCACAGAGACACATGCCAAACAGCCACGGTTGTTACTTCTTGTTTTTTGAAAACAAGCCTCTGACCTTACATCTTGAGTTTAGTGTTTAGAGGTGCGGGGGCCTTCTCCTTTGAATTCAAATCCGCGGTTCGATACTTTGAAATTGCACCGCCCCGATGTGTCTGTATCACAGTTGGACAGAAAGTGTTTACACATGTATTCCACGGACCGCATAAAAAAATGAACTCCTGAGTAACTTTGATCACACAATCCCATTTCCATCTCAGTGTGCAGATAAACTAAATGGGTCCGTAAACAGTACACTCCAGCCGCTAGGCCTATTAGCATCGCCGATGTGAGTGGAAGATTGAAGGGGCGGTGTTGTCTGTTAGCGGAGGAGATGCTGATCGAGTCCCTCGGATGTGTAGGTTGATAAGCGAAAGGTCGTAATCAGCAAGCTGTCATGTGAGAAAAACTGGACGTCATGTATGCCGTTCAGGGAAAGGAAGGGGCTGCATCAGGATGACTTTCGCTAACAAGCCTCACCAAGCAAACCGAGGAGGTGTCGCTTCAAGATGGTGAGGCAAATACTGTTTTTACTTGGGCTGTATTTAAATATTTAGTTATATTCCACACAGTATTTGCCTCCAGATCTCTTTAATTTACCTTCTCACATGTAATATTAAAAGGCAACATTGCAAAATAATTAGGAAGGAGAAGACGTCCAAGATTATTCGTATTTTTTGCCCATTCGTTAAATCACCCCTTGACCCCAAATGTAATGTCTTAGTCCACTGTTATTCCAATAATCAAGATTAATTAATTAATTAAGATATTTTTTTTTTGCAGTTGTTTATTGACATACACAAAAAGCAAAATTGTGATACGGTCTGTCAGAATGCGACAAATTTCGAAATTCTGAGCACATCAATTGCCTCCCTTGGCTCTCAACATGGCGACGGCTGAGCTAGCAGCCAGCGGCAAACGATGCGATTGTCGGAAACAGTCCCGGATGGGGAAAGCGGAGGGTGGGCGCTGTATTGGATCTCAGGACAGCGCGGTTAGCGGTAAACCGCCGCGAGAACGCAATGCAGAGCGGGAAGCTTCTGAGCTAAGCAGCGGTGCGCGCACAGGCTAACGTACGCTAGCCAATAGCCAATAGCTCTGTGCGGCTCTATTGAGAACCTTTAATGCCAGGAATACTTAATACTTGATCAGAGTTTTGCTTTTGTGTGAGGTTTCCTTTAAAACACAGTCCAAACCTGTACAATGACCTCGTTGACACTGAACTGACAACTGCAACAACACACATTGTGTTCAAATCATGGATTCTAGGGTTGTGTATGTAAAGCAGCATCGAAGGGGAAGAATTACACTCGATGCTGAATGAAGAATAAAGCGTGTGGATCTTTTTTCTCCTCCGCCTGCGTCCAGTTTGGATTTGGTAATTATGTGTGCATTATGTTTTTCAGCCCTGACAAATGGAGTTCTGCAGTCTCTTGCTGGAGGCTGGAATGGGACTCATTTCTTTCAAGTTTATGTAAAAACACCGGACTCATGGCCATATTTGATGTATTCCTTCTGTTCTATTTCACAAGTAAAGGGAAAGAAACAGCTACACCACCGCGTTCTGAACGTAAAAATCTCATCTATATATAAATGAAGCTCTCACACCTTGTAGAGTTCTCCTTCTTTTCTGATCTTCCAGAGACATTTCTCTGAGGAAACCAGGAGCAGCACACCTGACTGATAATCATGGGAAAAAAAGGTGTTCTGTTTCTTAGCACATTTTAATTAAGGCTGACATTAGCTAATTCACAACATGCATTGCCCGTCCCTCCTGGGTCTGGCTTGGCTGTTTCATTTGCTGGTGTTGAGCCAATGTGTCTGTGATTATAAGATCAGCAATGCCTCAACCATGCACATCTGGACCCTGGTGGGACTTGCCTTCTGCTGGGCTATCATTACAGATGATCACTTGATGACAGCAAATGGAGAGCAGTATTGAGATGGAGAATATTGTTCTGCTTTTTCTCTGCTTTCCATCGCAACAGCCCCCCCCCCCCCCCCCCAAACACACACAAATAAATGATGTGGACATGAAGAAGTCTCGTTTGAGAGACCAAAGGCCCAGCACAAGACCAACTTGGTAGCAAGCAAGATCCTGTATGTGCCGTCGATCAGCTTTTTTTTTTTTTTTTTTCTTTGGAAAGAAGCTGCAACTGACAAATGCCGGAGAAAGATTTAATTGCTCCGAAGAGCTCAAGCTGTTGAGTCATCAAGCTGTTATTCAAATAAACGATTTTGCGATGTAAATATGTCAGATACATAATCATCTGTTTGACGCCACTTCGGATCCTCAGCTGTTTCATGTCTTTTCAGTCTGAGAGAGGATTTTTTTCGTTTTCGTGGGTAAAGAGCAAGAGACAGAAATAGAAAGACAGACGCATGAGGAAGCGGAGACGCTGTTTTAGCAGAGAGGCACCGCAGCAGGGAGGCGGGATGCCGTCTCCTTGTCCGACGCCCTTGGAGTGCAGTCGCTGTGGTGTGAACTCCCACAAGACCTCTCTTTGTTCTCACAAGATGAGGGCTGGCGGAGTGTGACCACGGCGCTTCCACCTGAAGCCATCAAAAGGGGAGCGAATGACACTTTTATCCCATAAAACCCCCGAACCCCTCCCACCAATGTTCCTGGTCACAAACAGGCCAAAAGGTCCCCCTGGAAACACTGCACACCACACAAACGCAAAGAAAGCATCTGCCAATCAACTGGCAAAAAAAAAACAAAAAAAACAAGCACACAAATAACCTGCACGTGCAGATACATAAATGGCAATCTGAATGTCAGATTCTCATCTTGTTTGACATTTGCATCAAAGGCATGTGAGATGTCTTACAAATTAGAAGAAGACCAAGCGGCAGTGCTGATTTATTGAGATTAATTTAGCAGCTGCTTACACGTGGATATTGAACTATTGATCAGGGCGATGGCGCGAGATCAATGTCAGATTAATTACACTCAGGCGGCCGGACTACACATGACGACGCTGTTTTGTTTCATTTGCGTGTCACCTCAGGCTGGTTGAAAGTAACCTGTCACCGACACACTGTCACAGAGTTTGAGTGCTGGCTAATAAAGTCGAGCAGACAGGGGAGGAGGGTGAAACACTGAAGCTGCAGCAACGTGTCCCACATCCGGCTGTCCCACGTGTCTCTGCAGGAGCGGAGACAGAGTGAGACCAAATCATTTAGTGTGGACAAAAGTTGCACTCCACCTAGCTCGGGGACTAAAAAAGAACTTTCATTACAGATTTAGATATTATATTTTGAGTCAGTGTTTGTCCCACACTATATCTTTACAAAAAGTAAAGCGTCAGAAACAGATGACAGCTGCGAAGAATGCACGTTTTTGAGAATAATTAATGTTCTGCCAAAGGGGCTGATCAACTAATGAATCGAAACTAATCGTTTCAGGTCGACTCGGCATCGACTGAATCGAGCTTTTTTTTTTGGTACTCTGATGTATTCAAGATGTTCTTTTCTCTTGCTCATATCGAGACGACGTGGTCTTTCATCGTCTCTAAATTTGGTCGGCTGCCAAAATACTTTACTTCTGTGTCTCGAGTCAGATCGGTGGAAGCGAGGACACAAACAGCTGAGAAAAAGAGAGAGAGAGAGGAGGGGAGAGAGACAGAGCTAAGGAGGGGAACAGAAGGCTCGCCAGTGCCCTGCAAAGCACGGCGCAGTGCTGGACTTTGGCATGGGCCATCCATCTGTCACTTTCTCGCACCCTGCCTGGCACTGTCGGGTCACGGCGACGGCCGCCTGTGACGGATGACTAATCTTCCCCTGGTAATGAATGAGAAGCCACCCCCTGAATGCCAAGAGGGTGCTGTTGGTGAGGGTAGCTGTCTCGCTGGCAACACAGAAATCATATGATGAATGGCATGCAAGCATGTTATCCCGCACCCGGGTGCATGCCAGCCACACACAGTATAGCTGCTGATGCCAGCCTACAGTGAAAAGGGAGAATCACGGTCTGAAAGCATTACTACAATATTAATTCTGCATATTTCTTTCCCCCGTGTGTGTGTGTGTGTGTGTGTGTGTGTGTGTGTGTGTGTGTGTGTGTGTGTGTGTGTGTGTGTGTGTGTGTGAGAGAGAGAGAGAGATAGTGGAGGAGACAGGAAAAGGAACAGCATAAATGGATCAATACATATAAAATAACTAGATTGCGCAGGCTTTAATGATGGAAACATGTCATCATGTGTAGGTGGAACAGAATGGGTGATGTATGAGCTGCTCTCTGTCACATTAGTGCGCTCTGCAGCCGCACCAGTCACATCGTCTTGACTGTGTGTTGAGTAGCTGAGACCTGTCTTATCTTCACCTCATAATGCGCAGGCGTGATCCTATCTGAGCCTTGCACACAAAAAAAAGAAAGAAAAAAAAAGCTTTTACCATCTGAACTAGACGTCGTGTGCGCTGCTCTTCGTGTGGCGCACAAACGACTGCTAAAAAGAAAATATATACATATATATATATATCGGTATATCTATATTTTATTTGTTTTGCAAATCACGTGGAAAATACAGCCGGGACATGAAGGTTTCACTGGTCGCTGATCTCTCCTCCGAACAACACTATTCAACCTGTGGATAGTGAGGAGCGCGCCCGCGGCCACCGGCCAGTTCTCCGGTTATATCTGGGACGCTCTGCCTGCAGCCGGCTGTCCTGTGCGCGTCTTTCCCCGGTCTACGTCGGCGTGGGATCCACTCTTCCCTTCGACCCGAGCCGTGAGCAGGTATTCAGTTTATGAATGGCACTGACATGGAGGAAATACCGTTTCAGAAAGTCAAAACCAGGCGGAAGAGAAGTCACTGTCCGACGGGCGTCCCCCTGACCACCATCGCGTGCGAGGACGAGTTTGACTGCAAGGAGCTCGAGTCCCTCTTCCAGAACTACAACCTGAAGCTGGAGCAGACGTCCACTCTCAAAGCCCTGGCCGTGCTCATCTTCATGTCCTCGACGCTGACCGTGGTGGAGTTGCTGTCCGGCCCCAGCCTCACCATCTCCAAGGGGTCCCACCCGGTCCACTGTGTCGTCTTCGTCTCCCTGTTCATCGTGACGAACGTCAAGTACCTGCAGGTGACTCAGCTCCAGCAGATCGTCAACCTGGCGCTGCTCTTCGGCTTCACCTTCTCCTTCCTCTGCTGCCCCTTCTCGCTGGGCGCCATGGGCATGGAGCCGCCGACGTCCCCGGAGCAGGGCGTGTGGCAGCTCATCCTGGTCACCTTCGTCGCGTACGCGCTCCTACCTGTGCGGACGCTCTTGGCGGTCGTGTTTGGAATAATGGTCTCCATCTCGCATTTGATAGTGACCGCCACTTCTGTCACGGCGAAGACGCAGAGACTGTGGAGAACGGTGCGTATGTATGTGGTGACACACGTTGCGCCCTTTTGGTTGTTGGTATGTTGCCTGTATGGTGTAGACTCGCGCAGTGAAACGAAACCAAGTTCAGCACCGAGGACAGCTCCCCGTGGTTGCGCTTGATGGAGTTTGGGAAGGGTCTGATCACGTTTGACAAAAGTGTAGTTCTGGGAACGTTAAGGGCACCAAAACAATTAGATTCAAATAAATTAAGTGCAGTTTTTGGATCCAAAAAGAAAAACACTAGATTGAAGAAGACTTGATCTTGTGGGCAAACACAAAATGAGACAGTGAATGGTTTGTTTGGTCACTTTCCCCCTCCTGTAAGTGAGTCTCCATATCATTTTACAGAGGTTTGGTGTCCTGTATGGGGCCGTTTCTGGTGATGCTTCTGTATACCTGTACGACCCCCCCCCCCCCTCACCCTCCCCAACCCACACACACACACTGACCAACCCACCCTGAACAATGAGGAAAAATGAATGAGCCAAGCAGTCTGCTTGTCCATGACTGTTTTCCATGGGGATGTGATTCAGGCCCAAAGGAGCTGCCTGGGAATCAGAGTGACATCCTGCTAGCACCAGAAGTAGGGCAAACAGCGGGGCCCACACACACACACACACACACACACACACACACACACACACACACACACACACACACACACACACACTATATATGCTTCCGTTATGGAAAAAGAGGGCACAGTCATTCATGTCATTTCCGAGCCGAAATAGAAATTGGTGCGCCTCTCTCTGTGCGTTCATATCTTACACCCCCAGTCACAATACTCCCACTTCTGACTGACTGTCATCAGGTGTGAGGAGGAGAAGATATGTAACATCAGTCAAACCCCTCTGGGGGAGATGGGGGGGGGGAGGCGGGGCCTCCTCTGCACAAGCAATATGACACAAAGATTGTGCGCTTGGTAGGAAGCGAAATTGAGACGCGATTGGTTCATTGCGTCCTCGCACGTTATTCACACGGCAAGCGTTATTTGCAGAGGAGAGTGTTCCCACCTGCATGCAGCGGCTGTGAGAGCTACCTGCATTGCCAAGTGAAGGACACTGCTAGCTGCACTACCAGAGAGGGCTAATCCATTAAGCTGAGAGATGAGCTGTGTGGCATGGCGTGACCTCGCGCGGCCCTGGGCCTGGTTGGTCACCCACCTATAGGTGCCGGGCACTCTGCCTGTGGCTCAGTCCACCTGAAATAACTTACGAAACTTGGAGCGAGCGTGGGATATTGCTTGAAAAAATGGGATATCGCTCGTGCCCTACTCTTCAGCCGTCTGCTCTTATTCTTTTGAGTGCCCCGTTGTGCTGCTGCAGCAGAGAGTTGGGAGTAATACACATGTCACATGGCATTAGTTTACAACCTTGCTTGTAGCTTTGATTGGACACTAAACAACCATTACATTAAATCCAGAGCACAGTAAGTCACATACTGTCTGCTATAAATAGTGCCAGGGAGTTTGTTTATACCGTTACCATTCACAGTGATAATAGCCTGCCTTATTTAATAAAAGCCCTATTGCACAACAGAATAGTACAGATGTACATATGAAAAATCATATATTTTTTTTACATAGTCAACGCCAAATGTAGATGTTGGGTGAACTCGATGTAGGAGTGACGATACAGCACATTTCGATCAGTTTTTGCCATCTCAGGGTAAAATTGGGGTTCGCTACGGCAGAAAGGCGGAGGAGTGTTCTGCGCCGCTCGTTTCAAACGTCCACATTTACTTACTGGAGGTTGTGAAGTAACTTGAGCAGCGTTTGAACATGTTGATGTTTGCCAGCGCTGCTGCCGAGCACAAAGACAGACTGCCGCTGCCAAACACGCGATCCATTATTCATTGGACTGGGAAACAAGCCTGTCTGTGGCAAGAGGAAGTTAGTTCAATTTGAGAGTATGTCTTGTGAAACTTTTCACATATTTTTCTTTTAAATAAGTGAAGTGAAAAGTAATTGGTTATAGATTTTTGTGTGTCGTTGTGGGAGAGCTATCCAGTGGAAAACTCTCATGATGAATGGACGAAGACATGAAGAGAATGAGTTCCTTTAATCCTATGAACATACAACCACTGCCCCGTGGTAACAGCTTGCTGGTGGACACTGGAGGTAGATCTTGTTTGGTTCGGATGCGAAGTCTTAGCCAGCTGACCTCAGTCAAGTAGAAAGAAAAGAAAAGAAAACAACAACACTCTTTTCTCAGTGTCCCGGACAAGGTTGGAGCGGTCATGCTGCTGTGCATCTGCTGTGATGGATGAACCAGCGCACGGGTTCTCAGCCACTTTAATGTTGCCCGCTCCAAAATAAAGAAACGTTCGGCCCCTCCACCCTCTCATCCTTCTCTCGGTACTCCGAATGCAACAGCATGGAGAATAGTGAGAATATTATTCTGGTCAACGCAACTTTGTTTATCCGTGTAAATAAAACCTAAGCACATTTTAGATAGGAAAAGAGAGATACTGAAATCTAATTAATCAAAAAACTCAACTTTAATAATACAGTTAAGGGTTCAATGGTTTAACAAACAACCACAAATGTTGAATCTAAAAAAGACACAAACTGAAATGAAGCCACAGAAAAACATATCTGACTTAATGGGACTCATTTAATACTTAAACTTTTCAAAAGCCCCTTTGAGGTACCTATTCCTCAGTTATTGGACCTCAGAATTAGAGGACACAATGTCACATCTGCAAGTGTACATGCATATATGCAGCTCTTTCACTAAATACACACATTTAAGAAGGTACCAACACACAAACAAGCTTGCAATTAGAATACAAATCAAATCCCTCTTAAGCAGTAAGGAGTATATAAAGCGACACACATCTCTTAATGAGTCCCTAATACCGCACACGTGTCTTTGACAACTGTACGAAATCATTTGAAACAGTGTGATTTTCTGTTCCTTTTTTAATATAAAAAAAATACTTCTTCCGATTGCAGTTGGTTGCCAACACAGTGCTGTTCACCAGTGTCAACCTGTCAGGGCTGTTTGTGCGCATCCTGACAGAACGAGCCCAGAGGAAGGCCTTCCTGCAGGCTCGCAACTGCATTGAAGAGAGACTCCGCATGGAGGACGAGAACGAGAAACAGGTACAGGCACCTGTGCATTGCTGAAACTATGGGTAAAATTAGATGTGCGTCTGCCCCCCCTCTCTCCTCCATCCCCATCCTCCCCTCACCCTCTTGTGCCGTGAGTCACTTCAACACATTATTCATTTCGACTAGATTTCATACCTTTTTGTCTGGCACATTTCTTATCGCTTCTAACACTTTGTCCTATGATAACTTTGCTGTGTTTGACTGTATGAATGTATATTTGAGCTTACTTTATCTGCTTTCTCCCTCCCTTTTTTGTTCACATACACACACACACACACACACACACGCACACACTCACACGCAGGAGCGCCTGCTAATGAGTCTGTTGCCCAGGAACGTAGCTATGGAGATGAAAGAGGATTTCCTGAAGCCCCCAGAAAGGATCTTTCATAAAATCTACATCCAGCGCCACGACAATGTCAGGTAGGATCCTCACATGGACCGAACACAGCCGCAGACCAATCCCGGTGGTGATTAAATCCCTCTTGGATTCACTTACCCAACAGCACTTTTAACCGTGGTATTTGGAGATGCTCTCCGCATGAGAGACTTTCCAGCTGAAATGATGGAATAAACGCTGTCCCAATGCATTATGGTGCATGCTTAAAAAGAGGAGAAAAGGGACTGAATAACTTGACCAAACATGTCGTTTGGAAAGAGCACCGAGGGCTACATAATGTGGTGTGATCCGACCCAACAGTGTCCTGAAACATTAACACGGCCCCAGGCCGCAAAACTGAAATATTTAATTCCTCTCAGTGAATATCAAGGGTGAGCTTCCGACTCACTCGTTTATTATCAGCCCCCAGAACGCGGTCTCCAAAGACGCCTTCGATTTGTTTAATACGGGTGGGCAATTTTGTTAGAGAAATGGGCAACAAGGAGCAAACCCAAATATGGTCATATTCTGATTGCGCTGCGGCTTATATGCCAGTGGTGCATATGCCAACTTGTGGGCCATCATATCCTGGCAGCCCACAAGGGAAACGAGGCTTTCTGAGTTAGGGTGCCTACTGGGGAATATAGAGAAAGACAGATAAAGCAAAGCTTAGTGAGGAGGAGATTTCTCTGGCACTTATCCAGTGTCTCGCTTTGAGAAGTTACAGAAACTCCTTTTTTTTTTTCAGAAGACATCACCTTTCCTGCCTCCCAGACATTTTTTACATTAACCGCACCATCTGTTTACCAATTGTGTCCAACATTTGTGAGTGGACTGGCCCTTCCTGGCCATTTCCTGTCTTTATGTCATTCATCGTAGTCTAATATACAGTGTGCAGGGGACAGTGGCAGTATTCAGATCCTCTGTGGAGCCAGGCGATATGGCCGAAACCTTGTCACATGTGTATCTGCAGTACTCCTTTGAGCCACAAGGGAACCGCCAATCTGATAACTGTAGCTATACCGACGACATTGCATCGAACAAAAGGTTTCGTGCACATTCTGATTGTTTTGCTGTTGACAGGTTGAGCTGGATATGTTTCCAATAACACACGCATGAAGCAATGTTATGATTTGATTAAACGCATATCTCTTCAAAGATGTGTGTTTTACCGATCCAAGATGATATACACGGTGACGTGGCAATGGCAGCAAGAATGTGAAGGAACGTTTATTTACGGACAGATTCGCTCTTTGGCCTTTTGTGAGCCGGCGAGTGATGGTTTGTCAATAACCAAACCATTTCTTTCTGTCCTTACTATGATCCTTCTTATCATTGTTCTTCTTCTTTACTACAATGGATACATTAGCAATAAAGTAGCGTTTTGAATGCTGTAGCCAGTCACGAAGAAACTCATTTAACTACGAACACAAGTGTTTGTAGTTCAACAGAAGCAAAAAAATAAAAATTTGAAAACGTTTGAATGTTTTTTTTTTAATGTAAAATCTTTATCTGAAAAGTTTGCTACAGTACTCAGACAGCTGTAGTGGAGAAGAAGTTGCAATAAATAAACCATCTCGGAACAGTAAACTCACTTATTTACATCGGCCAGCGTACATCTGCAGTGAAGACAGTGACTCCTGCAGCTGCAGTTGACTGCCATTGACCTTTCGACCCCATTTTTTCGCTCACGTTTGAAACCCAGACGCTCTCCTTTCACATCACCTCGCTCTGAAGATCTCCTGCATCACGCTCCAACACTCCCTTTGTTTCCTTTTTCTCGTCTCCTCCTCCTCCTCCTATCCTCCGTGCTCTCGGAGCAGCAGGGAGGCTTGAGGAGAAGAGTTTGCTTAGCCCCGGGATTACGTTGCTACAGGGGATTAAATGCAATGGAGACTAAATTCTTGTTGCATAACTGCGTGTGCGCGCGCGGTGGTTATATATGGACACATCTCGGTGGAGCTCTGCTGATTGCTTCTGTGCCCTGAACTCCTTCAGATAGCGCCACCCCTTCGAGAGCGCTCTAGACTGGATGCGGACGTGATTTATGTGATTTGGGTGGACTGTAATTAGAAAGTAAACATTGTGGCGCACAATGTACTGTTGGTTTTCTTCATTATGCTCTGAGACTGCAGTGTTTGATCTGATTAAAACCCAGCCACAGGGATATTGTAATAATCACTCACGAAAGAAAGACAAAACGACAAGTAACAAACCTGAAGTTTACTTAACATGATATGTGGGACCTTAAAGCCCCAGGTTCACATCTACACTTTCATTGTTTATGACGGTTGTAGTATAGTAACTCATATGATAAAACAGATATAAAATGCTCCTGAGCTGAAAACAACAGTGAGTATTTTTTTGGGAAGACATTTATTTACAGTAATTATTTCAGAATTGTTTCCTGGTTTGTGAAGTCACGTTTTATAAATTGCCTTTTTTTTCTCATTTATATGATTAAAAATGTGAAAATAGCCACGGATTATAAGCCTACACCTATTAAAATCCCACCACTCTTCTAATCAAAGACCTTTCAGTCTTAGCATCTCTTATATAATCCAGTCTTCGTTTTGTAATTCACAAGCATTCATTGCCACCGTGTCTATTTCTAACATTCCTTTTGACGCCCACACACACATATATAGCAAATACAGGCACAAAATGCGAGTTAAAAGACTCCCCCCCCTCCTCCCCTCTTCAATGAAGGCATTCCGCTTACAAAGTAGATGTAATGTTGCTCACTCACACCATCACGAAGAAGTTGTACTTTAACCTTTAGAGAAATTTGTTGTGAGCATCCTGCACACCCGTCTGCGTCGGCCCTGTTATTGGCCCGACGTCAGCACATACACAGCCCACATACTGCAGCTCCAGAGGGGCCCATCCAAAGTTAACCCTTGAGTTGGCTCGTGTCTTCCGTTACGTGATTAAATTGAAGCCGTGTCTGCCAAAATAGCAACAGTAATGCCTCCCACGAGGGAAGGGGAACAGGAGATAATTGAGGGAATAACTTTCCGCGAATATGCGCCATTGGAGAGGAAACAATGGATGAGGTGTGAGGGAGGTCGAATTAGACAATATTATTAGACGAGCTGTAGTCACCACAGGAAGAATCATCAAGTATTAATCGTTTGTATTGTTGGGCTTTGGCTTGCTGAGGATGGTAGGGAGTACAGGGTCAGAAACCTGAGTTGGCGATGAGGTTTTGACTTTGACCAGGGAATTTGGTCCACTTACAGGAGGTACAGGAGGTTTGGACTAACTCTCAGCTGTTGCCAAGAGTGCTGCAGCGTTTGTTTTGAAAGTTTTTGCCGGAGGACATTCAAAATCAGATACGGGGGCTCCCAGTCTGAGCTTCCTGCGCTTCTCAGTGCCGAGAGTGCCTTCGATGTGTGAGATTACTCACGGAATTCTTTTCCTGATGCATCTGCAAAGTCTGTGTCAAGCCTCTCTGGAAACACTTCAAATTCACATGTGTACATTTTGCACGTGGCTGTTCAAATACAGTTTAAATGATGCAGATATGTATATGTACAATATAGCTATGTATACATAGATCTATTGTACATGTACATATGTATATATCAAAACTAATGCAGTGGAGTTGAAAATAAGCCCCAGATGTTTGTGTTATTAACTGAATGCTCAGCACACTCCCCACATTCATATTTATCTTTATGATTTAGTCCGCCTGTCCTCGCACACGTGGACACGGCTCCTTATTAGCAAGTAAGCTTATATGTATTCCTGGATTTATGTACCTGCATGATGTGCTGAGTGGGACTAGTTCCTCATGATGGGAGGGTATTTAATCATAAACATTTGAACATGAAGTTACGAACATAACATCTGTGGCTTATTTAGAATTCTTCAGCTTTCATATGACCCATTTTTTTCTATCTTTTAAAGATAATTTTGGGGGTATTTTTTTTGTCTTTATTACAGCTACAGACAAACAACAAAGAGAGAGACAACGGGTCGCACTCGAAAGCACCCTGACCTTAACTCTGTGCGGAACACAGGCCCCACTGGCCGTGCATGCGTCACATTAAGGTGGAGACAATAGTAGGCATGTGGTTTAAATGAGGTAAACACGGCCAAAAATAACCGAGCGCAGTGAAGTTCACGTTGGGTCACGAAAAAGGGACCGTGCCCTCAATGGGATTCTCCCTGCAGCACGTCATGACTGGTTTATGCTTCCTGCGCTACATGTAGGAGCGCCTGGGCGCTTTCACTGCGAACCTGTTTGGTGTTCGCTTCAAACCAACTCAGGTCCATTTTTTAGTTAGTATACGGGTTTACTTGGGCCGGTGTGAAAGCTGTCGATTGAAACCCTGGTGGCGACCAAGGAAACGGACCGAAACCTTTTCAAAAGATGGGTCTCAGTTCGAGGTTTGAAAGCTCACCAACCCACAGCAGCTATGTGTTTTTTAGCACCATTTCACAAACATATCCATCTGCTGGTCATGAAATCTGTTCACGAAATGATCTTATTGATCTGTATTTACGGCCACGTATACAAGCGTGCCCGCTTGGGTTTTTTCAATGATTAATAGGTTATTATTAATAGTCCAGTAAAAACTGTATGACAGCGATCACATCCCTTAAGCACGTGTTCGTCAGTGTGAACAGGAACCGCAGCAGAAGTCCTACTTTCCTTAAGGTTCTTTCCATAAAAATACCCCAAACATTTGTATGCCTGTATGAAACATTCGGCCCAAATCTAACCGAACTACCGGCAGAAGGAAATAAGTTGTAGCCTTGAGCTGAGTTGCAATTATATGCTGTCACACAACTCATTCATCAGCTTCCAGTCCAGTATTCGTCTCGAGCCATTATTCTGCTGTTTCTTTTTGCCTTTTTGAGGGACGCGTGCTTGAAAGCAATAAAGCAAGTGGAGAGACGATTCACACAATGCGGTCTCGCGAAGGCGCGCTTGAATGTTAAGCCCTGCAGTCGTACGGGAAGCGCCGGAAACGGCACAGTCTGCTGCCTCCACGTGTCAAGTAGCCACGCAGATCTCATGAAGCAGACGTGAGCGGAGACATGTCGTCACATGCATGATTCTGTGAACGAGTGCACTCGCGATCGTCCTAGAAATGTGTGTGCGTGGCTTCTTCCTCACCTGTGTAATATTATCACATGAGAGAGAGAGAGAGAGAGAGAGAGATAGAGAGAGATAAAGAGAGCGATGTAGTGCTACTGGGCTATTTTTAAAAGCAGAGCTCTGAAAATGATTAGCATAGTTCAGTTCACGTAAAGACACACAGAAAGGCCTGATGATCGTCTCCAAATAGAACAACAGGATTTCAACGTGTCGTTTGCATCCTTTCTTTCTTTCCGCAACTGCTAAAATAAATAGTTCCCTTGTGAGAATACGGTTGGATTTTCAGCTGGCTTTTGGGCGATTACCTAAGGTTAGGGGACTGCGAAATGAAATTTCTTGTTTTTTTCCATCAGCTTGTCTGAGTTTACATTCCCAGGTCTTTGAAGAGAGTGACAGAAGGTTGGAGACGTTTGGGTAAAATGATAATCGGCAGTTACTTTAAGACGACTCGTTCAAGGCAGTTTACGAGAAATGGTTTTGGGATCCGGAGCAGGCATGAAAACAAATATTGTCGTGTTAGCTTGAGGGATTAAATAACTGGGCACCAAAATGAATTTGGTGTTCATCCAGCGCTTTGCTTTATTTTTGGGTAATTCAATGCGCACATTGAAGATGCTCCGACTGCATTCGCGCAATCATTTCTTTCCACGGATGAAATGCACTGTACCATCGGCTCAGTTCTCTGCAGAGTTTCAGTGAATTTAAGTGTTTACACTGGCACAGTCTTTAACGTTTCAAATATGGGTTGGCCACAGATGGTTGCTGATTAAAACACTCGCGAAAGTGTAATCTATTTCCCCTCGTTACAGTGACATCTGCGAGGCGACAAAACTGACATTTCGCAGCTCCCCGTTAAGAGATCCAGGCCTCTGTCACACCGTGAAAACACCAGCCCGCATGCCGGCAACAGTCTGCCGTCAGAGCGAGAGCAGACATGCGAGTTGGACAGGACAGTCAGAGTATGACAACTAATCCCTTCAGGAAAGTGACCTTTCCTCCAGAGCCTGTTGTCAAGTTACAATGAAACATAATGAATGAGATAATCAGTACAAATCAGTAACGCCACAGAAAAACAGAAACGACCAACGGTCAGGATGCAATGTCTAAAGTCAACCTGATGTGTAAAATCTTTGGTAGCACTTTATAACAAATGCACACAATTTAGCACGAGTAAAGCATTAATAAACAATGAACTCATCATTTATCAAGCATTATTCCAACACACAGTTTACACAGTACATGTTTAATTCTTGATTAATGAGCTTGGGTTTTATACTGATGGATTCCCCCGTTTGCAAATTAAGCATTCAGGACTTGAGGATGAATAAGATAATTTGTAATAGTGTTAGTAAATGATACACAAAAAAATGCTGCAATTCTGATTAATTTACAAAGCACCTATAAGCATTGTCTCACAGCTACCAGAAGTCTCAGTTATCTTCTCAACAGTTATCTTCTCAAGTGATAAAGAACATTATTATGATGGTGCTGAGGGGCCACGCCCGTCAGTGGCACGAGTTTTCAAGTTTGTTGGCACATAGCTACACATAATTGATCACGCTAGCCATGTTTAGCTCGTTAGCCCGTTAGCTCGTTCGCTAGAAACACTGTCAGAATGGAATAGGGCCTCATTTAGCCAGGCAGCAACCTTCGGGGTCTGAGAAGTGAAACCAATGCTGAAATGCGTGCGTGTATGGTCTTAATCGCAAGTTTCAAGTCTTCTTCAACACAAGATTGTTCATTTCTAAAATTGTGGAAAGAATAGACAATAAAGCAGTGTATGGATTGGGGCGTGGCTACCTTGTGATTGGCAGGTCGCAAATAGTTCAATTCACTTAATTTCAGTTAAACCTTTCACAAATAATCAGTTTGTGAAAGGTTTTTACAGCCAAACTGGAGGCTGGTTGACGTTAGGGTGACTATGTTGACTTCTGATAAACAAATCTGAACGTATTCTACTCGGCCAATCAAACGGTTGTGTATTCCGGTCATTATCGAGTGAGAGACCGGGAGCGAAGACCCAACAGTTGGAGAATCACGTGATTCAGAGAAGTTATTTCACATGGTGTGCTTGGAAAAGAGAAAAGTGGACAGCGAGCCCAGATCCTTTGACCAAGAACGGACAGACTCTTGTTTGTTCAATCTTCCCACGTGCCGCTCAAAACCAGTGTGTCTCATCCTCTCAGAGGCTGTGGCGATTATTGAAAGTGGCAACGTGAAGCGCCACTAAGAGACAAAGCACAACTTTTGAGCAAACAATCCCACTCTGTGTGTCTATATATATATATATATATATATATATATATATATATATATATATATATATATATATATATATATATATATATATATATATAGACACACACATGCACATTTTGTTTTATCTATGAGCCCAATAGAAGCAGAATCCTATCACATTCATTCACTGCCCAACAATGATGTTTACAGAGAGAAGAAGCAAGTGGTCCCTTCACACATTTGTCTTTTTAGAAGATAACAATGTTATGGATTTCTTGTCTTTTTTGATTGACATCGCATTACCTGCGGGACAATTATTTCTAAAAAGAAGTGATAGCTTTTGATTTGAAGAGTCACATCTTTCAAAAGCTTTCTGTTATGCATTCTATTACATGTTTTACTTCAAATGAGAGAAACACATTTAAGTATTATTTACAATCAATTACATTTGAAATCAATGACAATAAATACTGTTGCGATATTACCGGTAGTCAATTGAACTGTCTTGACTTGATTTGACAGCAATCGTTGACTCCTTGCAGGTGTTGATACAACTGTTGGCTACCTCAGTACATATGGCACTAAATCTTAGCGCTGGACATTCTTGAGATGTCCGGGACCTTTGCATGAGGACATTCTCTCTAACTGGACCTTGCTGAATATTGATTGAACAACCCTGCACTAGATGTTAGTTTTAAATCATCTTAGTTTATGTCAGCACTTGTCACACACTCGAACCAGCGTTAGCTGTCATTGCTTCCTCATTGTTTCTTCCATCGCCCAGTTGTGGTAAGGACTAATAACCAACAACAGATAACGTCTGCCTTCAGTAAGCTGTGAATCCAATGTAACTAACATGCAGAGTCACTGAGCAACAGACGGAGCCCTCAAATCACAGATGGAACTAACGGCTAAAAGAGGCGGTGAACAACATTAGCCCCCCTCAGCCAGTTAACTGCTTGTGTGGCTCTTGGAACTGCAGTGATACCAATAACTATTTTAGTGCCCGCCTACACAGATACTGGACCAATTGCATTAAAGCACCGACAGTCGCAAACCGAAGATCCGTGCCACCTGCAGAGCATTAAAGAGGTGCTATAACAGCAGAGAAGTAAATTAATCGTAACGTTTCTTCTTTTTTGGATAATTGCGATTCTGACTAAATCAGCACACAACTCCAAACAAAAGTGCTGATTTCACATCGGTTTTTCTTTTCTTATTCTAATAAAATAAATGTTCAGTTCCATTTTAAACCTCAAGCACTCTCCAGCTCAATTTAGCAACTGTGTTTAGCAACTGTGAAAAGGGAAAACAAGTTTCACCAGGTGAGGTGACAGCGCCTTGATGGTTGCAATAAATCCCAGAATGGCGGTTCACCAGCTCCTAACAGGACATGTCTCCACCTTGATCCCCACGAGAATGCTCTAGCTTCTATTTTGAGTCGCTCTGCTTGACTGCGCTTGCCTGTTAGAGAACGGAGCACGCTCGCTCCTGCTCGCTCTCTCTCTCTCTCTTTTTCTCTTTCTTTTTGCTGCTGCAGGTCATTAATTTGAATGTTTGATTAGCTTCCTGTAAAAAAAAAAAAAAAAAAAAAATATTATCAAAAGAGAATGTTCAAATTGACTTGAAGCTCAGGCTTCCATAGATGCCATTTACTAAAACCTGAAAGCTAATCTGATCAGACACCCAATAATCTTTTTTTCTTTCTTCCTTACTCATCCTTCATACATGCTGCTATAAATAACCTGCTTTGACTGAAAAGCTTCTCTTTCTCTCTCCGCCACAGCATCCTGTTTGCAGACATAGTCGGTTTCACCAGTCTGGCCTCCCAGTGCACGGCCCAGGAACTGGTTAAACTGCTAAATGAGCTGTTTGGAAAGTTTGATGAGCTTGCAACGGTGAGTTTGTTTCCCCTTCCTTGGACACATATCCCTCAATTACAGCCACTGTTGGCATGAAAAGCTGCTCTTTTGCTCGTGCTCCGTCCAAACTTTGACACGGGATGGAAGTGTGTGTGTGTGTGCGCTTGTGTGTGCGTGTGTACTGCTTTGGTCATAGGCCTCTGGCACATGCCACTATTGTACCAGCTTAGCATTATGTCACTGTGAATACTGGAAGCCCATATGATGCTTAATATGATTACCCGGTGCTTCATTTGAGGAAGAGTTGACAGACCTCTCTAATCTGGGCCAGATTTACACAGGGCTAAACCTCGCCTCCACTCGTCACTCGCTGTGTGAACGGACTGAATGAGGCGGCCACTGAGTTGTCCTTGTCCCAATGTCTCTTGGGTTCGGATGTAAGGGGGGAAAAAAAAAAAAGATTTCAGCTTCCCCATCTGTCAATATGTCGCTCTATGTGATTTCTGTGCCGAAAAGCCGCTCAACTTTTGCCACGAGTTTGACCGCTGCGGGTAATTCTGTCGCTTCCGAATGTGACGAGATCAGCGCCGGTGTGACAAATAAACCTTTGAATCAAAATGTCACAGGTACCTCAATGTGCTTTTTTTGTTTTTTTCTTACTGGAATTGCGCTGATGGGAATCAAAGCACACCTTCAGGACAGGTGGGACACACTCTTTCTTGGACACTGGGAATTTGGTTGACACATATATTTAGTTTGGTGAGAAGGTTGAGCCCCTGAGCCCCCGCAGATCACCCTGCCACAGCCTTATCTACATGTAATCTGGCCTCTATTACTTACACTAGGCACATGCCCTTGTCAAATCCATTAATCCACAGGATTACAACTAACCCTTTTTTTTGCTTTCATAGAAGGTTTTGCTTGGGAGCGTCTATTTTTAACTTGTTTGTTTACGAGCACAAAATTAGAACCGACTAAAAAGAGAGTGTCTCTCAATTTGACTTGATGTTGTCAAATGATTGTCATTGCCTTTCCAATTAGTCTTGGATCGCTTGCTTTACCCGGCTCTGGCTGTTTGGCATGACAGCTGCAGTCTGTCTTTATCCTTTGGAAAGTTGAGTTCTGGGATTCCATGCATGCAATAAACACGCGCGAGCACACACACACACACACACACACACACACACACACACACACACGCACACGCACACGCACACGCACACCCAGAGACGATCTCATTTTCAAGTCAAGTGATGTCAACAAGTCGATGCACTTTAAATTTCAAAGATGCTGCAATTCATTTAGCTTCAAATGATACAGTTCCACTTCCATCTCCCGGAGTAGTTTGGCTTGGAGAAATGCAATCTTGAGCTACGTCTGTTTCCTTGCTGTTATGATTGGATCCGTCTCATTCTTTGGGTTACAACCGAATAGATTGGTCTGATCTCCGCTCGGATGCCAGCTGGGAGCCTTGTGCTGCACTGAAACGCCGACCCCGGCCATGAAACTTGTCATCAAATGTTCTGGCCTTGCCCTGAACCAAAGCCCCACTCATTCTGATCCACTTTGGCAGGAAGTGGCAGTGCCGGTGAGTCATGGCTGTGGTTACTGTGGCCACGTAGACTCTTCTCGTTCCATAGTCAGAGCGGGCGATGCCACATGGCCACCGGGCATCATCTCATAATACCATTCCAGCACCATCCCCACACCACCTGTCCACTCTTTGGACTTGTCAAGCTCCATGGGAAGTGGGCCAGGAACGCAGTGTACTCCTAGAGTGTTGCTGTAGCAGACCAAGTCTCCTCTCCTCTCCTCAACCAGCCGACTTTGTATAAACATAAATGAAGATAAGCCTTTTAACCTCAGGTAGCAGCTTCTGAACTTGACACTAACATGTTCACAGTTAATCCTAGACATTAGATTAAAAACGTTTTTTTTTTCGCATTTGGGAACAGTTTGCCACTTTTTAACATTATCTCCATGTCAATTATCACTGATGCTCACAAAAAAAACACACTCTTGTTGTTTCTTATTGTTGGCCCATCTTAGCTGTATGCAGCTGAGAAAACGCTGTGGATAAAAGACTGAAGCGTTATCTCCTGTCGTCGCCATCTTGGCAGCGACGACAGAGACTTAAGTCCCGGCTAATCCACAAACGGGCAAAGAGGCGGATCTTACGTAGGAAAGAGTGACGTAGCAAAGTCGACGGACAGCGGCCACCCGGGACGGCATCCACTTGTCACTCAAAGCTGCCAGGCCCTCAGTTATGCCTTTCAGCCTTGATAACCTTTAAACGGGTACAGTCAGCCTTGGAAACCTTTTTTTTTTGGTTCCAGGCCAATTGAGGAACTGTAGTTTTTGTCACTTCCGCATTGGGTTAATTTCTTAGCACTGGTTACGTATTACAGGCCACCTTGCAGTGCTCATAGGGACAGACATGTACCCTCGGACGTGTAGCATTAACCTTGCAAGCTAACATTCAGCAATGGATGGAATGAGGCAAAAAGCCCTCGATCAGTCACGAGGTTTGGCTTTTGAATTTGGTTGCATCAGTAATGCGAGCAAATTTGCATTTGTGATGAGCTCTTATCAAACATGAGTATATGGTCTCAATCGCTAGTTTCAAGTCCTCTTCAATACAGCACGACGTTAATATAGTAAATTATGGTGTGCTTTCCGTATGCTTAAGGGGGTGGCTATCTCGTGATTGACAGGACGCTACCAGAGTGTCTGGGAGTTGTCCATGTTTTTATGTTACAACTTTCAGAAAGGGTTTTCTGTTTCTGAAAGTTAATTGTCACCTTTCAGGTCACATGAAAAAAGCTTTTTTTTCAGCACGCGGTACTTAGCTCCACCCTCTCGCTTCAAAACAGCAGTCCACAAACCAACGGGAGACAGTCTAAGGTTAGGAGGCATGACAAACAACCCCCCTTGGACTGTGTCGTGTGAAGTATTGGGGGTAGCTTGTAGATTGAAAGTCAAAGGAAACCCACTCACACATATCAGTATTTGCGGTTTCATTCCCACCACCCACGACAACGCAAGCTGGGAGTAATTATAACGCTTCACCACCCGGCTGAGAATCTGCCGACTATGCCGCTGAGAACGAAGACGAGGGGCGCCGAACATCGCAGGGAAGCTTTGAAACCGCATCTTTACTCGAACTCGGCCTTTGGGAAAATCGAGGAAATGTAACAAACAGAGCCGACACAATCACACAGGGCTGAAGAGACGGAGTACGGAACACAGGCATCATGTAGATAGCATTCATAATCAGGACGTAAATGTTAGTTTTTTAAGGAAAGTAAGAGAAGAAGGAGATTTGTTTCGAAGGGGGACAACAAAAATGTAAATGGCTGAGTTTGCAAGCGACTGTCCGGCACTCGGAACAACAGCATCTGTTGTGAGACGGGCTCTGTGATTAATTTACTGTTGTTGTAATGCTATATAACATTAATAGCTCTGGACTGGTTCTGATTTTCTCTGTGTGTGTGTGTGTGTGTTTGTGCGCGTGCGTGCCATCGTCGTTTCCATGGCAGACTTTCACAAAGCTTTTCATTTTTGTGTCTCTTTTCTCTCCTCTCGCAACACCTCCCTGCATCACAGCTCTAAGACTCCTCCGCTCCTTGTTTCTCAGCTTTTTGATTGACACGCAGCAGCCTACTTCCCTCAACTGTGTGTCTTTTGTGCCCCGTGGTTCTCGGCGCTCTCTTCCTCTCTCACGTTTCCATTTTTAGGATGGCTCAATGATGGAGCAATCTGCTGCCTCTTACTTCCCTCGACAAGTCAGAGTTTCCTTCCCGTTCACACACGTATGACCCGCGAAAGGCTTACAGAACTGCCTGCGCCATGAGTGCAGCGCAAGGATACATGGTGGGGGGTGACGGGATGACATGGGATGACACTGCTATATTTGCAACCTGGGTATATTTTTTCCTCCACTATTTGGAAGAGAATTCATCTGAGTATATGAGATCATCAGTTTTCATAACTGCAATTCCTTGTTTATACATTATATTACGATACTAAATAGTCGTGAGCAACCTGAGAGATGGAGCAATTTCAACTGCAATCTCTCTGTGAGACACTAAAGATTCCCAAAGCAGCGGAAGAAAGTGAACTGAAAACAATTATATTCCCAAGGAAAGCACATTTCTGCAAAAAGTTAACTTTAAAAAAAAAAAAAAAACTGTTTCCAACTGCTTTGTAGATGTGATCATTTGTACATCTGCAGGTTTATATAACACAAAACCCTATGCCAAAAAAAATTGAACAAAATGCAACTGCTCAGGATGCTAATAAAAATACATTCTCAAATTAGGCACAAGGACTGTTCAGTGCCCACACTGTGACAGCTGCCTGCCAGAAAGGAATGTTCGGGTGTAAACACAGCTCCATTCGTCCTGTTTGGGTTCGTCTCACGAGCGGGTGCAAGGATCACTGTCAAGTCCTGCAGTTCCCCCGCAGACCCCTGCGTCCCGAAAACTGTGAACTGAAGCCAAACCCAAGCCAAACAAGCCAGCTTGAGATCTGGACTGAGGAGTACGGGAGAGAAAAAGGCAATTGTTATAGACTGTACGTGTAAAAACAGTCGAGTGGCCCTTCATATTTATATTGGAAATAATAAGATGTACTTAAATAGGCAAAAATTATTCGTTCAATATCAATAGCTTGTTATTTTTATAACAGGCTCTAAGCATTGCTTAGCTAGATGCTGATTTCCTGGAAAGGCGGTCCAGAGCAATACTTTAATTACAATACTCACAGCAAGCGTTCTTGAGGTGTTTCTACCACAAGAAAGCTTCTTTTTTTATACATTGTGTGACAGTTTTTTATATTGTGAGAGAGAAAAGTTGACAGATTCAAATCACAGTTTACTCATCTGACAAACATGTTCTCATAAAAGCTGCACAGACATTATTTACAAAATTAGATTAAGCTTCACATAAGCAGTACTCCACGTTTCCATTTAGGATCTAATGTTACGAAAAAGCAGTGCCATCTTCGTAAATAAAACACTGTCGGACCACCGAACATTTATTGTTTGTTGTATCCGTCATATCTGTGAAATACATCTATATTAATATGTTTGCCTAGCGGATCTCCAGCCCCCGCGTGTTCCAACCCACCAGTTTGTGGTGGGTTGGAAGTGTTGATATATTATTCATTTGTTGTTGCACATGAATTATTGCTTATCAATTCAAATCAATAAAAGGCAGCAGGGTGACAAAAAGGGAAATATCCCGTCTGTGCTTATGTGAAAGCAGAGATGGAGAGAAGTCAGGAGAGCAGCGTGGAGAGAGCTTCTCTCTCTTTGAAGACGTTGCAATGAATCATCGTCTGCCTTTATCGACGAAATGACGTCATTCAATAATTCAAGCCGGGGCGGATCGGAAATAAATGTGATTGTTTAGAAGTTAAGAAAATCGTTTCAAGCGTAGTTTCAACACTTTTTAACCACGAACATTTGACGAAGGGCAGATTCAGAGACAGATACCCGCAAACGCACCTTCTGTTTCCCTGTCTCCTTGTCCCTTTTTGTCTCCCTTTCTTTTTTTTCTGTGCGCACCGAAGTGCTCTCCAGTTTCCACCTCTGCAAGCTTATGCGTGTACACGAGGTGCCCGGTCACGTGACTACACCGCACTTTTGAGGCTGCTGGCCGCGCTCGCGATATATTCTGACCTCACTGGCAACATGAATTATCCAAAACGGTCATCTTAAAAATGAATTTGGGCTTCCTTTCTAATGGAAATTGCGAGTAGGTGTCTAAGTCTACCTGTCCCTATATACACACAGTAGCTGTCTTGGCCATCCGGATTGCCCACAATGCCTCAGTCACATGACGGTGGTAATCCTGCTTGGGACTGAATCAGCCTCTAAGCCCTCGCAGTGCAGATTAGCACAGGAAAAGTACAGAGTAGGAGACTCTGTAAGTACCAGGGCTTTCCCCTGCTTCCTGTAGCTTCAACTGCACCTCTCTCGAGCGCCATCTGTTCCTGCTTCACCGTGACCCGAGTCACCCGAAGAGGCCTCATTAGCTCCGTTAGAGTCAAGCAAGGGTGTTACTGTCAAATGGAAACGAGAACAAGATCAAGGTCCAGTTCACAAGATTTCAAATCTAAAGTATATGCTAACCTCGTCTTTTTCGATGTATTGAGGGAGGTAACAACTTTGAAGTGAAAATATTCTGCTGTTCATTTCAGCTCATTCCATTTACCATAGGTTTCACATTTTTACATTTTACAAGAAGCTAAAATATGACTAATAATAACACCTTGTTGATCCCCCAGATAGGATATATATATAAACCTATAAGTTATATAATGACACCATATCTATATAAGAACCTAATTATCTCATCCCAGATCATTATGCCTCCGCTACAGCCGTAGCATGATGTTTTCGTGTTATCGTCTCTCCGTTCTGTCCATTCCCGCAAATGCACAATCTCCTGAACGCCCGCAGGCGTTTCGTAAAATGTGGCACAAACGCAGCGACACACAGACCTTGGACAGACAGACACCTGCGCCGTGGCGGTAATTGTCGAGGTTTGAATCCTCATTTGAGATCAATGACGAGCTGCTCAACGGTCGACATGTTTCTCCCTACGTTGCCTCAATGTTAAAAATAGAACATCCGTCTTGTCTTGTGCCCACCGATGTGCATAATTATGAGGCTTTGTGCTCTTCACATGCATGGCCAATGATCCCATTACCTCCATGGAAACAATAAAGGGTTATGAGAAGGCGTCCTCGGTAACCCGGTCTCCCTGGTAAAATCTCTGTCTGTTGCTCATATCCTCTAATAATGGGTTGTATTGGTAAGCCGCCTTTTCATGCCACTGCTTATTGTCCCCGAAGAGTAAGAGAGTGACTCACCTTATTCCCTAAAGTGAGACTGATCCTTTGATTTTGCGTTGCATTGTGGGAACCACTTCAGTGTTTGGTGGGACTTCAGGATCTCAAGAGTTTGCTTGCTGTACAAATGTCAGTCCACGTTCTCTGTGTTGTCTAACTGCTGTTGTGTAGCTGTTTTATCTGACTTGTATTGACTGCCTCTGTCTCTCACCTGGCGTCTTTGGGTCGGGTCCTGTATCTCCATTGCCTTCAACTGTCTCTGTGATCGGCCATTTTGAACTATGCGCGGCGGTTGTTGCCAGTGACATAGCTTTAATCTCAGCAGCATAAAACAATCAATCCAATATCCAGTATCACATTACAACATCTGGTGAACCAGCGCCAATGACCAATTCATCTGGCGACAGCAATGCGCTTTCCTGGGACGAGAGCGCACACACACCCCACACACACCCCGACCCCCGTTGTAATCACAACGTTGTTACACTTTGTGTACGACGAGGAGGTAATGAATGACTCCATAAACTCAAATCGACCTTGGAACTTGCAGCGATGGATAGCCCCAAGCTACATTTACAAATTACACTGATGAATATGGATCAGTGTAATGGATAAACTATAATTAAATGTCAGTTGCTCTCAGACGCCACGGTTGCAACTTTGATTCAACTTTGAGAGTGATGCCTTTTGTACTTTGAAGGGTTTTTTTTTCAACGCTTACTAAAGTGACCACGATGATGAAGATGATGTTGCTACTGATCCTCATTGGGGGAAGACACGTAATCACAATCTCTTTTTGTACTGATCAGGAGAACCACTGTCGGAGGATTAAGATCCTGGGGGATTGTTACTACTGTGTGTCCGGACTGACCCAACCCAAGACTGACCACGCCCACTGCTGTGTAGAGATGGGACTGGACATGATTGACACCATAACGTGAGTCTTCATATTCGTTGTCTTTTATCGAGCGGTATTACAATAGTGAACTTTAAAATGTCAGTCCACCACAGGAATGAAATCATTATCTGTCCATCTGCTTCTCTAAACAGGCGCAGCTGAAGCCAAAGAAATTGTCCCTTTAATCGTTCTATTCTCGACACGCGGTTAAACTGAGCCCATGTTAAGAGATTTCAAGTCGACTAAACTGCAGCCTGATTAGCCATGTGTGCTGTGAGTGGATTTTAACACTGACCATCTGAGTGAGCAGAACTGTCGTTGGCTCAGAGAGGACTTTCATGGAAAACGAAAATCAGCTATTTCATTGAGCTTGTTGTCCCTGAATATAGCACCAAAGGAGAGGGAGAGATGGAGATGCAGCGGAAGATTAAATCGAAAACTTTCTTGATTTGACCGGAGGCCTCTTAATTAAGATCAGACTCTTTTTTTTTCTTCACACTTGATTAAACAGAAATGCTCAATTTAGCAGTCTTTATTGTTCTTAAGTCTATTTCTGCATGTTGGAGCAAAATATAGCATTTTGAGCAGTGTTTGTTCCCCGTCGGCTTCCTGACAGATTGCCACATCTATTTACAGACAATGCTTGTAGTGAGGGTTTCAGATTATTTCCCTGCAGCTGACCTCGATCGTTATACATAATGCTTGATTTAATAGTGAATATTCAATCAACTATGTTGTTTTAAAGTAATGCTGAGGCTTTTTTTTTTCCTTTACCAAACACACGATGATAACAGTATATAGCGGCCTTACCCACAATGGATCACCTGAAAAACATATTGACCGACGACTGCTTGAGGACTTTTTTAATATTACTGCAGGTCTAAATGTCCCAGCATGTGGAAGTCAACATCCTCTGCCACAGTTTTCTCATGATTTGTTGAGTTTGTGTCAATAGAGTCTAGTTTGGCAGACTGTATTATTAGTACAAGTACAAGTCTTATGCAATAACTGTGCTTGTGTTCAATAATATATTGTTCAAACTCTTTCGGGATGACATTACATTACAAAATGAACGATAGGTTTAGGCAACAAAACCAGGTTAAATCTTTGAGGTATTAGAAGACAAAGCAAGGGAGAGAACGCACAGTTTGAGACACGCTCATTCATGCGCGCATGAAATTACGTTGCAGCCAGAATGTGGTTGTTGACGTCTTAAACTAGTTAAAGTCATAGAGTTCAGCACTGCGTCGTCGTTGTTGTTGTTGTTGTTGTTGTTGCACTCACCTGCACAGAGGAGTCCTTCACAGTCCACGTTCAACTTTTCCGAGCAGCAATTCTCAAAGCATGATACAAACCATCCATTCTGCCTCTCAGCCCAGTATGACCACTCCGCTCAATATCTCTGGTCCCACTGCGTTCCTCACATATTTTCTCTGGTTAAAAATAGTAATAATAGTAAAATGACTGTTTATTTGTGTGCACAAGACTACAAGTTAACAAAACGCAACTTTGTTGCAGCAACAAGAATAAATGGAATCGTTTTATTTCTGCACTGCCCTTTTAATGCTCCGCCTATTTATAGATGTAACGATAGAAATACAAACCCCACTTCATCACTCCATATGTTCTGTCCCCGCAGGTCGGTAGCAGAAGCCACAGAGGTCAACCTAAACATGCGTGTGGGCTTGCACACGGGTCGGGTGCTGTGTGGAGTGCTGGGCCTCAGGAAATGGCAATATGATGTTTGGTCCAATGATGTGACCCTAGCCAATGTAATGGAGGCTGGAGGACTACCGGGGTCAGTACTGGACATTTAGCACGAAGACCAGCCTCAACAGCGATGGACACCGCACATGCACGCGAGAATTGATCTAGAATTGACACATTAAATCATACATATATATATAATATTATTTTTCTTTTTGTTTTTAACCAAGAGTCTCACACTTTTTTTTTTAATACTGATAATTGTTTGAAGAGTTAGCCATGAAAGCCTTTTTCAAACGCCTCAGCAGGATGTCAGGTCTCCTATCGAGAGTCTCTGTGACACTCTTCTGCAGATGACCTGCTCAGGACTGTTCGTGCCTTTGAGCCTGCTTGTGTATTACCCTGTCCCGTCTCCACATGTGCTCCACAGGAAAGTCCACATCACAAAATCGACGCTGGAGTGCCTAAACGGAGATTATGAGGTGGAGCCTGGAAACGGTCACGAAAGAAACGCCTTCCTTCAAAAACATGAAATTGAAACCTTCTTTATAGTGCCATCTCACCGACGGAAGGTATCGCACTGTAATTCTGTGCTGCTGAATGCATATTTAGCTTGCTAGCGGAGTAGAATGATCAAGATGAAAGCATCAGTCGTTTCTTGAGATGACACTTCCTATAAGACGTCGGCCTTAGTTACCTGGACAGTTGCTTCTGCAGGACGTATGCTAATCAGTATTAACCGACTTATGTGGTAAGTCCGAGAAGGTTCAAAAAGCAGACTTATCTTGACCTGTCTTCACCTCTATGCCAATATGTACAATCAAACCTTCAAATAGAAACAAGCCTACAGTGTTGACTGAAGCGTCCTGCGTCATATGATGGAGCTCACTTCCCGTCCTGTACTGGATTGGACTGGGGCCATAAAGCCCGTGGCACCGAGCGTCTCGAGTCTGCACAGTCCGACGTACTTACAGTTATACATATGTGTGTGGAGTGTGTCAGCAATGACACATAAACATGCACATCTCCCAACAGATGTGCCACAAGCAGCTGGAGAGGGAATTTCAGTCTTGGTTTCATATTACTCTCCTCTCTTTCTACTTCTCCTCTCCTCTCTTGCAGCAGGTTTTTTTTTTTATCTTATGCAATGTAAGGCTTGCACGTAGGTTACGCGGGGGCCTCGTATGAACCCGTAACACCCCAGTTGCGTGCATTTTTCTTCGATATGCGGGAGACTTTGCTAATCCTCTTAATAGAGCTGATGGTTCGACTTCATCAAAGGCATGGCTCAGAGAAAGATGTGCGCTGACTAAGCTGCGTTGGATAGGCTGCTACTCATTCTGCTATTGTGCCTTTATTTATTTGCTCCCGCCTTCGACGTTGCGCAGCGAGCAAAACGAATGTCTTACTGAAAATGACATCTCCTCAAACGCTTTTAACTTGTGCTTAATTTTGATCAATCTTTCTAAAATAGCTTTGTCAACGAGAAATGAGGGCAGCAGAATCCTAAAACTATTAAAACCACCTGTGGGACTGACCTTATCTGAACCACTTTCTAATGAAATTCCTGAGCCTGATAATAATGATTGCATGTGTGTGCATGACCATGTGTGCACGTGCATGCTGTCCAATGCCTGTGCATGATTTATACACCCTTACATAATATAAATATATGTATATATATACATATACATACAGATATATATCTGTGTGGGGTATCATGACTAAATCCTTGTTCCCGTTTCTTATCTGGTGACAGATATTCCCAGGATTGATTCTTTCGGATATAAAGCCCGCCAAAAAGATGAAGTTCAAAACTGTGTGCTACTTACTAGTGCAGCTTATGCACTGCAGGAAGATGTTCAAGGCTGAGATTCCCTTCTCCAATGTCATGAACTGCGAGGACGGTGATAAGGTATAAACTCTCAGTGTCTGTGTTGACGTTTCTGTGTTTGTTCGTGCTGTGACTTACGTAAATGGAGACAAAAAGATGTACAAGTCTGAATGTCTAGAGTTTTCTGCAATAGTTCAAATATACTTGATAAACGCTTGTTTGACTTCATGATTTTAATTATTCAAAAGGCCCGGAAATGTGGGCCTGATCTCTTTATTTAAACCACAATCTGAATCTTTGTTGTCTTTATTCCTGATATTGTTTAAGCACTGCAGGATACTGTGGTCAGTCGCATGCTTTTTTGGAAAACTTTACATCAATTGAGAAGCATTTCAAACTTTACTTCTTAATATTAACGCTTTAAATTGAACGTATATTCCTGGGAGTCTTGCAAAACGAAAGCCATGCCGTTTCAATAATGACCTTAACACCAGGACATGAATAAGTGTGGGCTACAAACATTATTCCAACAGAACGGAGCTGCTGATCGTCCAAGGGTACAACAAACAGCTCGTGTTCAAGGATTCCTTTGTGATTTACTGGCTTTCTTTATGTGAACTCATGGACATACAGTATATATTATTAGCATGTGCAAGAGACGCTCCCGTCCCCAACGCTGTCACACAAATGTTCTTTGTCACCTCATTGAACATTGTACAGTGCAGTCTTGCAGGGATGTTCGTAGCACAGCCAGTTTCTGCCACCCGCCGTCGTCTGTACGGATCTTTGCTGTAGACTTTAGACTCAAACATTAATCTTTAACCATTTGGAGTTCACTGCATATTTTGGGGGTTTGGGGCCAGTTCGAATGTGTCACCTTGTGCTTTAGGAAGTTACGGTGGTCACTGTTTCCAAACATTTTTAAGTGATTATTTCAGAAAACAATTGTCAGAATAATTGATTATTAGGCTAATGGCCAGTACAGCTAGCAGCTGCAAATACTAGTCAGTAAATAGATATGGATGAATGCTTTGTTGTAAGAAGCTATGGGAAGGGATGCTCATATATCAAGACCTCAATATATCATGACACACTGGCAATCGAGCCAAATGTCAAAGAGCTTACTTGACCTTGTGTGCCTTACCATAAATCCAGTGGCCTGGCAGCTGTGTAATTCTGGCGACAGCTGTTTAAATCCAGATTTTCAGGTGTGTGTGTGTGAGTTGGGTATATATCTTTTTCTCATTATGGGGACTAACCACAGATCACAAACAAAATAAAAATATATAAACAGTCCCCATGAGTTTGTTTTGGGGTAAGGACTTGGATAAGAGTTGGCGAGGTATGTTACAGTTGTGGTTAAGGTCAGGACAAGCACAAAGGGAACAAGTCAAAACAAGTGTCGTAGTGTAGATTTGTGTTTTAGATATAGTCTTTGAAAGTTTGACCAAGCATCATCTTCCTGCTTTCATGACGTCGTCGCTCTCAGTGGCTGCATCCAGTGAACCTCAACCTCTCACACGTCTCCTCTTAGATCTACATTACTGATAATGACAAGAGCAGCGTAGACAGAAGGAAGGCCGATTCATATAAAATGAAAGACATATAGGAAAGTGGCAACAGGTTAAGTCATCCATGCACCCACTACTGAAGGGTAATTTTGCATTCAGACCACAGACACTTGAATTGTGTCGGAAGATATATGCATTCAAGGCACGGAGGGGAGCAATACGGATGAATAGGATTTTTGGTGCAGCAGACATGGCTGCATGATGTGTCCTGTGCTACATTGAGCGCAATATGGAATATAAGGAGAAGTCGGCATCTGTGCTGCTGCCTCGTGAATAACAAACCGAAAGCATGAGGGAAGCACAGAGAACTAGGGGATGGAAACAGGGAGATAAAGGTAGAACAACAAGATGGGGGAGGGAATAATTAACAGAGACAGGGAATGATGTAAGTAAGGGAAGGATGAAGCATGGAAGTAGGGATGAATACACAAAATCATGGACGAAAAGCAGAAAGAAAGGAAGAGCAGACAAAAGCAGAGAAGGGAAGACGAGTGAAAGGATATTTACACAGAAGCAGGCAATGAAAGAGGAAGGAAGAATATACAGAGCCAGGGAAGGTAGGAGAGGCAGGAGAGAAAGGAAGGAATTAAGGAAGAATAGATGTAATCAAAGAAGTGGGAAAGGAAAGATGGACGCATAGGTAAGAATATATGGGATTGGGATAGGCAAGGAGGAAGTAAGAAAGCTCACGCACAAGCAAGAAGATGAAAGAAGGAAGTAAGGAAAAGGGAAGGAAGGAAGGAAGGAAGAATGTGCAGAAGCATGGCGAAAAGGAGAGAAAGAAAAGGAGGAAAACGAGGAAGTCAGTGAGCTTTATAGATTCATGTGATGTCATGAACTTGTGAACCCTCTGGTGATCCTTGCTCACCCTTTGCTCCCCTGCTGTTCCACCGAGCTACACAATTCATTCACCATGCTCCCTTACATGTACACACACACACACACACACACTTGTACACACACACACGCACACACAATCACAAACATCCACTCTGCCATGTTAACTCTGGCTTTGCTCCAATGCCCAATGTTTTGCAAAGCAGCTCCCTTTGGCTGCCGAAGACACTTAGCCACAGCGGGGTGCATTCAGTAATGAAGTTAAGTGTGAAGGCAATGTCCTAATTTGAAAGTATAATCAGCTGCCCGTGTTTATTGTTGACTCTTTTTCACCCTTGCTCCTTATATGTTAATGCTCCAGTAGTGCGGAGAAGACAGGGCGCTGCATCGCAGCCTCTTCATCACCCTGTTGTTTTTCTAGCTCTACATCTGCTGTTGTTGTGAACACTGCTGTCTTTCCCTCTCCATCTCCACATAGCGGAGGGCCATGCGGACGGCTCCGCAGAAAATGAGGAACCGCCCCAACGCGAACCAGGCCAACGTGGTCCAGAGCAGCCCCAGGACCCGGGTCAACCGCTACATCGGCCGCCTAATCGAGGCCCGCCAGACCGAGTCGGACACGGCGGACCTCAACTTCCTCACGCTCATGTACAAGTGCTCTGAGCGCGAGCAGAGGGTGAGGGTGCTTCAAGACACCGCAAGACACACACCGCACCTGTGCTTGATGTACATGAATGACATGTTGTCACCCACTCTCTGGCATTACGCAGTACCACCAGCTTCCCGATGAGCACTTCATCAGTGCAGTGGTCCTCTCTCTGATCCTCGCCGCCTTGTTTGGCCTTGTCTATCTTCTCATCATACCGCAGTACGTACAGCACAATGTGTTGCCCTGTTGCTTTCCCTCTCTCCATTTCCCCCTTAGTTACTCAGTCTTTGTCTTTTTGACTAACCCCCCGTCGTCTTCTTTTCCCCTTTTTTTCTTGTTTTTTTTTTTGCATCCACTCAGGGGCACAGTGGTACTTGTCCTTCTCGTCTTCTGCATCTGTTTCCTAGTCGCTTGTATCATGTACCTGCATATCACTAGAGTACAGGTAAACACGTCCTTCTCGCCTTCCTTTCCTCTGTCACCTTCTGCTCACACCTCAAACGAAACAGAGCTGTCAAGTTTTCTCGTTTTAATTTTCCTCTGCTGTATCTCTTCTTTTTTTTTTTTGCTGACTAAAGAAAAATATGTAAATGTGTTTCACAAAGGCTCGTAATAGCGATTCAGTATTCATTGGCTTCAAGATTACTTTCTAAGCCCCAGTGCTGTGTTTAAACTAGTCTATTCATTTCAGCTTTTGTTGAGGTTGATGGTCGTCCTCAAAGCTCCTGCCTGCGTCAGTTTAAAAGCTGTTTCTTTTTTTTCCACACTTCATGTTTTCCCTCTCTCTCTCTCTCTCTGCTGTTCTTTACTTGCTCTACTCACCTTCCGTTATACCCAATCAGCATTTACATGTTTGATTTCCAACCTCTATTTCTATACTATTCTTATGCTAACGCCTAATTTGTCCAATCGTAGTCTTGCCATATATATATATATATATAGTATCTAACATGTATAGGCTGCAATATAAATCTCATGAAGATGTATCATATCAGTCACAATTCCTCATGGTGCCCGTCGCCTTCACCTGACTTGTCTTTGTTGTTGTCTCGCAGTGTTTCCCAGGGTGCCTGACCATTCAGATTCGCACTGCTCTCTGTATTCTTATAGTGCTCTTAATCTACGCTGTGGCCCAGGCCTGTGTGGTAAGTGGGAAAGGCAACGGTAACAAATCCACCAAAAAACACCCACCGGTATGGGCAACCAGTAAGACATGGACTGTAATTGTAGATCCTTTTTAGTCTAAAAAAAAAGGTAGTGCTTTGCATGCTATGCTAGACTTGTGTGAGATGATTTATCCTTACAGATTTCTATAAATATTGTCGCAATTGTCCTTTAGTCGATGGTACAGTAAATTAAATTGAAAAAAGAAGAAAGACATATCTTACTATTTCTATGAGAGTAGGCTACAATTGTCTACTTTCATCCTTATGCATATGTATCCGTCTCGCCTCGGTCAGGTGGGCTGCATGCCCTGGTTCTGGGGTAGTGCCAACGCCAACAGCTCCATCGTCATCATCGATGTGGAGAGCGGCGCCAACCACACTATGGAGGAGCTGCCTTGTGACGGCGCCCGCTACGCCTACCTGTCCTGTGTGGTGGGCACACTCACCCTCGCACTTTTCCTGCGGGTCTCCTGGCTGCCAAAGATGGTGCTGATGGTCCTCCTGGGGGTGCTGTACGTCACCGTGTTGGAGCTCAGCGGCTTTCGCAAGAGTGCAGGGTGAGAGGTCCACGGCACGAGCGCGCACGGCACGAGCGCGCACGGCACCGCTCGTTTGCACTTTAAGAAATGATCTGCGATTCTGCGTTAGATCTGGAGAAGGGACAGATAACCAGGAGTTTGAAGGAACACTTCCACGCCGTGTTCTCAGATGTGTGTGTGTGTGTGTGTGTGTGTGTGTGTGTGTGTGTGTGTGTGTGTGTGTGTGTGTGTGTGTGTGTGGAGGAGTCTTTTGCTTGTCTGCAGCCCACACACTCTTTCATTTTCCACTCTTTGAAGCAGCACATGCTCATTAGTTCCAAATCAGAAGCCTGAAAGGACACTGTGGTACAGGACGGGGCCCGGACAATTCTATTGGCACACAAATTATAACTGTGTCCCTGAGACGTGATCTTGTCGAATTTAATAAGGTTATTGATTGATTGTGTTTTAATAATATAATATTGCACGATTCAAAGTTTCAAGCACAATTGAATGGCTTTCATTTATACCTTTTATACCTTATCTAAGATTTTGTTTTGAAGTAAAAAAAATTTTTTTTTTAAAAAGAATCTATATATATTTTTGCAACACAACTTTTTTGCTTCCGACGCTGTGGGGGGTCCACTCAACCCTGATGTGTAGTTTTCTGTGTGGTCCAGTCCGGTGCTGACTTGTGCGTTGGTCTCTCTTCCACAGTGGGGGGTCCTTCCACATCCGGGGCTATGAGCCCATCCTGTCTCTGTTGCTCTTTGTCAGCGCTCTGGCCCTCCACTCCAGGCAACTTGACCTCAAACTACGCTTGGACTTTCTTTGGGCTGTGCAGGTCAGGAAGTGTGTGAATCCAGGTCTGGATGTCATAATATACGTTGTGTGCTGCAGAAATGCTGCCATTTCAACCTTGATATAAGTAAACTTGTATGGAGGATTTGTATTTATAGGCCGCCAGCTGTCTGTACTTTGGCAAACACGAGGGTAAGGCGCTTGTTTTCACTTGGCGCCAGGAGGGTGTTTTGCATAGTAGAATTGCAAAAGCTGATCTAATCTAATCTAATCATTTAACCAGCAGCATTAGTCATGTAATGTACCCAAGTGCATCCAACTATGAGCCCCACAGCCCATGTTGTAAGGTTTGCTACTGACCCCGTGTGGTGAAAATGTGGGACAAGCTCCTGTCCTCACGGCCATATTTGTTTATTTCTGTTTGTTTGTGTGTGTGTTGCGTTTGCCATCAGGCCGAGGAGGATCGAGACGGCATGGAGAAAGTCAAGCTGGACAACAGGAGGATTCTCTTCAATCTTCTGCCCGCACACGTGGCTCAGCACTTCCTGTTGTCCAACCCCAGGAACATGGTGAGCGTCGCTAATAGACAGGCAGACAAACAGGTAGATGAACAGACAGAAAACCCGAATGAGAAGACACCAAAATGCACTTTGACGCCGTTACACTGTATTCTATCGTTCTACATTAGGATCTCTACTATCAGTCCTACGCACAAGTCGGTGTCCTGTTTGCATCAATCCCGAACTTCAACGATTTCTACATCGAACTGGATGGCAACAACATGGGAGTGGAGTGCCTGAGACTACTGAATGAGATCATTGCGGACTTTGACGAGGTGGGATGCAGATTTTCAGTTTTTATTTCCCTCTCCTCTCCTTTAAAAACAGACCTGCTTAAACAGTGTCTGCATTTTGTACTTATTTGAATTGCAGCTCATGGATAAAGAGTGCTACAAAGACATAGAGAAAATCAAAACCATTGGAAGTACATACATGGCAGCTGTGGGACTCGTCCCCACCATTGGTACCAAGGTGACGTGTCATTTTGTGTGTGAATGGATGTGATGCGCCATAGCGCCAGGACAATCCGGGGGATCGTTTCATGCATAGATACTCATCGCTCTGTGCCCTCCTCTTCAGGCCAAGAAATCTGTGTACGACCATCTGAGCACAATAGCAGACTACGCCATAGAGATGTTTGACGTTCTGGATGAAATCAACTACCAGTCGTACAACGAGTTCGTGTTGAGAGTGGGTATGTCTACCCTTTGTGTGAAGCCGTCAGCACAATCACAAAGTAAACACAACTAGACAATCTCAGACATCATTATGTCCGCGTTGTTTACCGTGTCCTCGTGTGTCGTGCAGGTATCAATGTGGGTCCGGTGGTTGCGGGGGTGATTGGGGCTCGGCGACCCCAGTACGACATCTGGGGGAACACGGTCAACGTGGCCAGCAGGATGGACAGCACTGGAGTCCCAGGGAAGATACAGGTATCTAAACGCACATTGGAGTACGATAACTATGTCAACATATTTGGGAAGTTTAGGTTCCACGCTATTGCCAATAGGGAAACCTGGATGAAAAAACATGTATATGTTGTAAGTAGACCAGCGTGAACCTGGACTTTAAAGACAAGTAAATAACATTTCATTTGGTTTGATTTGATGAAGTGTTTTCCGACAGTGGTTTCTGTGTTTCCAGGTGACCGAAGACTGCTATCGTCTGCTGAACACCAACTACGACCTGGTGTGCCGCGGCAAAGTCAGTGTCAAGGGTAAAGGTGAGATGCTGACCTACTTCCTGGAGGGCAAGGTTCAGTGCGTGGGCACCGTGACCACCTCGTCGGTCGTGCGCTCCGCCAGCCTGGCGCGCCGGATCCACTCCTGCGGCAAGACCAGCGTCCCGACCAACCTTGGCAGCGTCTCCTCCGTCAACAGCCTGAACGCCTTCGCCAGCATGGGCAGCAGCATCCATGTGAACGCCGGCAACAGCAGCAACAGCCAAGCGATGACGTGCCTGCCCTCCACCTGCGTGCCCGCCGTGGGCGAGGAGGACGAGGAGGACATCGAGGTGACAGAGATCCGGATCGAGGCGGCGGCATCTGTCGCAGATGTTGCGGTGTAGGAAGAAAGACAAACTTCACTGCAAAGAAAGGAAAGGAGAAAGCCTGGTGGGAGGCCTAGAGAAGACAGGGCTGTCCAGGTGTTTCCTACAAATCCTGAGCTACTGGCACAGCCCAGAGTATGCTCATTCAGGGCGTGACTTTTGAAGAAATGACACGGTGATACGGGACAATCATACTCACTCGGAGGGATTTTTTTTTAACTTCCTGCCACTCTTGGGAGACAAGAATGCCCAGAATCTCCAATCCTGTCTTTCACATCTCTAAAACCAGATGATTAGATTCGTGGCGTTCCCGGGCTCCCCTCAGATCCAGGTATAATATGCGCATCTTTGTTTTCTATGTCGTGCATAATCCGTGTACAGGGGATATGTGCGTTGATATCCAGACAAAGACTGATCACGCTATTGCTTTTGCACTGTCTTTCCGATTATGCCAAGGATACATTGCATTTATTTACCACTTTAAAAAAACAAACGGTGTTGTTTCTTTTTTGGTGTGCGTAAGCATGCACGTGTGTGTACTTGTGAGCGTGCGTATGCATGTGTGGTTAACTCTGAATTGTAAATGAAACAGCACAAAATACTTTTTTCTTTTATACTCAGAGCTCACTGGATGAAATAGTTTGTTTTTCTTCTTTTTAGACATATTTACAGTTGATAGTGCATGACTTGACAGCCATAGTAACGGCACTCCTGTTGAAAGAAAACCAAAGTATTGAGCTTTCCATAGACCTTTAGTTCCACTGCTCATATTGCCTCAACATAATGGAACAACACACGAGAGAGAAGGTTGAAAATGTTTGGCCTTTGGGGCTCTTTCCGACGTCACAGGTGGACTTTAACTGCAAGTTAAGGCCCGCCTCTTTGTGGGGTGCAGACATAGTATATGTAGATATCCAGGAAGGCATTCATACACACAGAAGAGAGCACATACAAAAGCACAACCTAGTCCTTTAGCCTATACATGTCAATAGCTCTGTGCACATGGCCGCGTCTTCTCGAGACTGCGCAAACTTTTGGTGCAGTGTCTGGCTGCTGTCCTCTCTGAGGCCTGCGTTGCCCTATACTCCAGCTTTTTTTTTCTTTCGCTATATTAAAGCCACATTTTGAGTTTTCCTCAAAAGATATATATAAATATAAGCTTTAGCACGTCTCTCAGATACAGTCTCAGAAATGTGAGGCCCTTTCGAATATCTTTGTAGCCTCTTTATCGGCGTTGGACTTTCACTCAATCCGCAAACGTGTAAATACATCATGTTTCAAGTTTTTTGCCTTACTCAATAAGCTTACAGTGATTGCAACCTGCCTTTTTAGATATATTCACTTTGATATGCAGATCATACTTTTTGTAAATAGCCAAAAAGCTGTAAACTATGTTGTTTCTTGTACAGTGTAAAGTTGGGTTATTGAATATTTTGTAATAAAGACAATATTGGTGTATAAAATAATCAAACGAGTATGGCTGTGAATGTCGATGAAAGGCGGCCTCCACCATATGAAACAAAGTAGGTGTACGGGATTGTGGTTGAGGGAGGAAACAAAGATTTTTTTAGTTGATTTTTAGGATGAGCCATATGCGGGTTTAATCTATTTACACATTGTCCCCCCTCCTAACCTCAAACACTCTTTGGGTAACAAATACAGCTTTTTACAGGGAGTCTTCCCTGTTAGTTGCACTCAATAAATTGTCAGTTCTCACACCTGAGTTTAAGGCTATTAGAATAACAGCTGTCACTCTACAGTGCAAAATGCGGCAGACAATGGTTTATTATGCCGAACGGTGGACTCCAACAAGCGTCACCATGTCACAAACACTGAGCGGAGGGAAAGAGGGAGGGAGCGTTGACGCAGAATTTATCTTGGGTTCACTCCGTATAACAGTTAAGTCAACACACGGTGGCCTCGTTCAAACAATTCCAGTACAGTACAGAGTGGGAATTATTTTATTATTATTTATTATTGTTTTGGAATGAAATCAAAATGACAAAAAACATGTGGTCCGTTATCGAAGCTTCGGGATAAATTGTAACGTGAATGTACCCTGAAGGAGTTCCTACTTTATAGAAAGTGTTCTGGCTGAAGTTGACATTAAGCAATGGAGGGAATCCAAGGTGAATGATGATTCACAAATAACACTCCCCCCTTGCAGGGCTCAAAGGGGTCAAGAGGAGGGGTCAATAATTGAATTTCAACAACTATGAAAACAGTAGACATTTTTTGACACTGTGTCATTTTTAAGAATATGCAATTTTATGATAGTCTCCTTGAAGGAACTATGTATTTTGGAACACATTTCAGGGAAAAACAGAGACGTTGTTCTGAGTTTAGTTAATTGTGAACAGTTGTTGATTTTTAGAGGAATTTCCTTTTAAAAACTGTTAAATTCAAAGCCAAATAATACATATTTAAGGGTAATGTTTAGGTTTTTCGTTTGTTGGAAATGAACCAGGGCCGCTGTCAAGGACTCAGCCTACATGGGGGCGCAACATCGACCAGGTGAGTCAGAAAAACAAAACATGCACACCCCTTGAGGTCTTACAGCCGTGTTGAGTACATTGAGAATAGTGCCTAAAGGTCAGGAGGAATGGGAATGGCTACGTCCAAAATTCCACACCAACACGTTATTGAGCACGCGCTAGAACAGAATGTGAGTTTTTTGAATATGTCCGAAACCTTAATATGAAACAAATAGTACGCAAATTGTGTATTTCTTCCAGGGTAATATTACAGTATGCAAACACTGAACGCTACCGCAGCATAAATATCCCACAGTGCAATGCGTGTGGTGACGACAGCAACAATTGGCTCATTTGTAAAAGCTGCGCCTCGCCTGGAGTCCAGATGAGAGCAGGCTGCAGCGGCAGGTGTTCAAGAAAAACTGCGATCAAGTCGGACAATTTCCAGCTGTCTATAAAGTATACGCAGGACATCACAGAAAAAAAGACTTCCTGTTAGTTCCAATCTTTTGGACCACATTTGGATTCATTCATATTGTTTATAATATTATATTTATGGAAAAATATGTGTGTAGCTGCATCCTATGTTCTTTTTCTGTCTGCCTGTGAAAAATATTACTGGTTTTGATGTGTGTTCTATAAATAAGATTTTGTATTATAAACCACACAAAATATGTTTTTGGATTAAACCTGAGACTAAAAGTCAACAATCGAGCATTAGGTATTACAACTACACATAAAATAAGGATTTTCTACAACACCTGGTGTTTGCTGTCAGATCTAAGAGCCAATCAGCTCTCTGATGTGGCGAGAGCCAGGCGTTTCCCATCATGCACTGGGCCAGTCAGGCGGTGGAGAGCTGCTGCAGCGCCTGCCTCAGAAATCGCCGGCAGCGTTGCACTCGTGAGGGTATCGTTAACCATCTGTGCATGACGTCAGAGCAAGGCGGGGAGCAAGGCGGGAGCAAGGCGGGAGCAAATCTAACCGGCATGCATTGCGCGTCGATCGCCGGCGATCGATTCTGCGCAGGACTGGCTCATCTTAAACGAGCCTATTTTTCTCTGAACACGTGATGTTTGTTGTCAGATCTATGAGCCCATTAGTTCTCTGGTGTGGTGACAGCCAGGGGTTTCCCATCATGCATTGGACCAGGCAGTTGGGTGAGAGCTACTGGGGCACCTGGCTTTAAAACCGACGGCCGCCTTGCCCTCTTGGGATTACCGTTGACCACGTGTGCATGACGTCAGAGCAAATCAGACGCAAATATAATCGGCATGGCGATTGATTCTGCACAGAACTGGCTCATCTTGAACAAGCCTGGTGGCAACCAGCTCTGTCACATTAAAGATTAGGTAAAGATTCCACTTTGCTTGAGCATAATGGGTTTCAGACTTCATTATTCTGTCACACAAGGTAATATTCAATCATTTTGTTCATATATGTATATTTAGTGCCAGATAAGATAGTTTGTTCCAGGAATTTTGTTTTTTAATCTCCCTCCATAGCTCCAGAGCATATTACACAACTTTTTCCACAGGAGTCTGAAACGGAAACTTTATGTGGAAAAGATTGGTGGAAAAATACCATGTAACTATTAAAAATATGATTTAAAATAGATATGTATTACAGTAAACTGATTTGATTTAATACAACCGTTGGTTCCTGTGTCTGAAAGGACATCCACTGACACCTGTCTGCAATCAAGCTTCCACACCTGATTTCAATAATCAACTAACGACAGCCTGAAACTACAGGAGCCTTAAACAGCAGAAGAGCTCAGTCATCCAGCTGCATATAAGTTTCAAGTGAAAATTTCATGTGAGACTATCATTTTCTTAATCTAAAATTCATCGAATTGACCTTTTTATATTAGCGCTGCTCTGTACTTTAAAAATAACTGAAGAGAAAATGGGTGAACAAAGGTGTGGCCTGGACCCCATACTGGAAGAGTCAGAGAGGGCAGATGAAATCGAAGGAAGCGAAACCGGAGGAGGAGAAGATGATGAAGAGGAGGAGGAGGAGATGGCAGAAGATGAGAGCGAAGAAGATGAGAGCGAAGAAGATGCTCTGCTGAGAGTTCAGAGACCTCGGAGGATGTCTCGTTCCTTCACCCAAGAGAGTTTTCTTTGCAGGCAATCTACCAAGAATACTCAGGAAGAGACGGCCGAGTTCTCAGGGTCCGACTGGATCACACACACGGTGGGTCCAAGTGAGGAATCGATACCGCCTCGGCAGACAAGGTTGGGAGATAAAGGGAGGCTGCAAATAAAGGTAAGTTTGGTGTTTAAGGTGCTCAAATTAAATATCAGGCAACTAAAATGGGAAGATGGATGCTCTGTTGTGGTTGTTGTTGTTTTTTAAGGTCTACAAACGGAAAAGAATTACAACCGCTGAACCGTCAGTGCAGAAGGAGAGAAACACGAAAGCGAAAAAGGAGAAGATGAAGAAGAAAAACAAGGGGTCTCTGGCTGTAAGTGCTCGCTCCAAGCAAAGCTCTTTTTAATAAAGATGATGACGGGAGTTTTTGTTCACCAATGCTCTCAAACATCTTTCCAAGGAGGAGCCGTTTCCTCAGTGGCTGGTGAACTTGATGGTCAACATTGAAGAGGCAAAGACTCACCAGCTGGTGGTGGAGTAACGCTTCTCGCGCAGCGTCGACCAGTCCGGCCTCTGCAACGTAGGAGGCCGGACTGGTCGGAGGTGCCTTTATTGAGTGGGCACCGCCAGAGTAAAGTCCATGGGCAAGCAAAGTTTCTTTGTTGTCATCAGTAATGAAGCCAAACTAAAAAACAGCTCCGATACAATCGGGCAGATGTGAAGTGTTGACTCGCTCTCATTTACAAATAGTATTATTTCTGTTTGTACAAAACTCTTTTTCTGATTTGTTTTTTTTCGTTTTGATGTCAAGTTTTTTTGACATGTGTCTCCCATCAGAAATAGTTAATGGTAAAAAAATTGTGCAACACAGACTTTGTCTGTCTCCTGATATGAAACTGCAAAGAAAAAGAGACAAAAAGCAACTCTATATCTGTGCGTCAATCAAACATTTCTTTTGGGAAAGGACACCACTCCTCACATACATGAGTTTTCTGGTGGTGGTTGTATTCAGATCCTTTACTTAAGGAATACCATAATATCCTGCATTAAAAATGTTACCTCAGTGAAAGTATCAAATGTTATGCTGACAAACGGCTCTTGTGAGTTAACTTCAACCTATAAAAAGGTGTATTTTCATTTATTCGTTATGTTACGAGCTCATTTTCTGTTCTGTAATGTTATTCTTCTAATTAACTAATAACTAACAATCAAATAAATGTTCTAAAGAAGGTGTTATATTTGCTTCTCATGTGGTGAGGTAAAAGTATAAAGTAACATAACAGTTTGACAGTCATTACAAAGTCTGTGCGTTTCTATAGTCATCGTTATATATTGTTGACTCCGCATTTAGCAGGAATACTTTTTTTTTTTTAAACCTAAAGCTTGGGGTCATGTAGAGTACACATGGGTGTTTGTGAGTCACTCGAGGTATCTGCCAATGGCCGTACACGGCTGTGACAAATACTACACCCAGGAAACAGCCAGTGTGAGAGCCACGTTATATTGTTGACATTTTTTTTTTGAAGGGGGGCGTATTTCATTTTTATTAAAAAAGTAATGTGCATTATGCCCTTTTTTAAAATGTCGTACAGTAGAATTAAATAAATCACGTTGCATGGTGTGTTTTTTTTGCCCTATTAAGATGAAAGCTCCCCTAGTCTGTCCTACAATTTGATAATTTCGGGTTGTCTCCTTTTGAAGTGAGTTTAGCGCTTAAGTTAAGCTTCGATGGAGCAGGATGTGGAGCAACATTTTTTTTCTCACCGTGGATTGTAGACTGTATTTCAGTTATTGCCAGCATAAGGTCAGCTTTTGATCCATCATTGCGTACAGATACAATTTTTTGTGTTTATTTTTGTTTTCAGGGAATACACGGGCCTCATCTTTCAGATAGCTGACCAAAGAAAGCATGTGGCCCGCAGAGGAATCTGTTTGAGTGAGACATGGCCGTTTACATGAGTCGGAACCCTTTACGTCCTACAAGAAGTGTTGAAAACTTTTTTTTTTTTTTAGCAAGTTGCCAGTAAACCCCGAGAATACAACCGTCTTCCTTTCGACAAACATGTTGTGATACCAGCAGAAGCAATCCATAATGTTGGAGTTATGCAACGCCAGAGGCGTATGGTCCCGTTTATCTGTCTGCCCGATAACAGGAACCGCCACCAAATAAGGAGGCCAAAGGGACAAACAGGATTTCTGTGTGAAAACAGTGTCAAAGCACAATCAGTCAGTATTACTTCACAAGATAAGAGTCTGTCAGCAACAACAGTTATCACCCCACCAGTCACGGCCTATAAGCGTGCCATCAGTATTCCTCGTTGAAGATGCATCCATTACAACTGTGTCGCGTGTCTTTAAAGGGCAATATTCCTGCTGTTGTTTTCATAACCTCAAAGGGGAAAAAAACACGAAGATCTGAATACGAAAACAGGGTTGTTTTGATGTACAATCACTTTGTGTTCCAAAGTCAATATTGACTGCAGACCTGGTGAACCTAGTTTTACGCACGTCATGCATCGGGTCATCCACCGATTAAAGCCGCTTTGTAAAAGATGTTTTACATCTGCCGCAAGCCTGTCAATCATTAACTCCTCTGGAGGCCAGATGTCCGTATAAATACCGCTGGTTCGCAGAAATCACTTTAGAAGGAAAAGTAAAGGCCTACTGGACAGATTTGCAGCGCCACGTCTGAGAAGAGAAGCCCTTTTGTCTGAAGATGCCTGGATTACATGAGAAGCTGACACTCGTTGCAGCAGCGGCCGCTCTGGCCGTCTTGTCCTCGGTGAAGTCGTCCCCGGTGGTGGGGCCGGAGCCCATCCGCTGCGCCGCCTGCACGCAGGAGACACTCGACGGCTGTCCCGCCGTCCCGGCGGGCTGCGCGCAAGTTCTGAGGGAGCCCGGGTGCGGCTGCTGCATGGCTTGCGCTCTGGAGAGGGGAGCGTCCTGCGGGGTTCACACAGCCCACTGCGGCCAGGGCCTTCGCTGCACCCCCAGGCCCGGCGAGGCCAGGCCGCTGCACGCTCTGACCAGAGGACAGGGGGTCTGCACCGAGGACCTGGGCCAAGGTAGTCTCAAGAGTTTCACGTGTTCCCTGTGTGCTGCTTTTTGTAAGCTCCAGAAATGGCACAAAATGACCTTAAAGCGACATAAGAAATAGTTCAAATTCAATTCAATATTGATACTATATAATAATACTTTCTAAAATGTTTACAGAGGAAGCTGTTCCTGACCACGGCTCACTGCACTACCTGCTGGGTCTCAACCTTCCCTTTGACCCACAAGAACCTACTGAGGGCCAAGAGAGTATCAGGACCAAGGTCAACGCCATCCGCAACAAGCTAATGCAAGAGGTGAGCCCAAAAGAAAACATTCAAATGACTGAGTTGAGAATTTTGCCTTCCTTCCACTAGAGGGAGCACTGAAGGAGCCGTGGAGCTAACTGAGAATACTTTGTTTATTTACTTGTGCGTGTGAATACATTGTGTCTTTAATCTCACTGTCCATCTCTCTCGCCCACAGGGTCCCTGTCACGTCGAGCTGCACGCGGCGGTGGACACGATATCCAGCTCGCAGAAGAAACTTGGAGAGAAGTTCACCACGTTCTACCTCCCCAACTGCGACAAGCGCGGCTACTACCAGGCCAAGCAGGTGAGAGGGAAGCAGAGAAAAGAAACCTGCTCCAACTGTTAAAGCAAAGAGATTTATCCTAAAGCTAACTGGGCAGATGTATTCATGTGGTTCTCTCTCTCTCTCTCTCTCTCTCTCTCTCTCTCCCCTCTTCCTCCCTCTCCATCAGTGTGAGTCCTCTCTGGTCGGACCGCCGGCGCGCTGCTGGTGCGTCTCCCCCTGGAATGGGAGGAAGCTTCCGGGATCGAGTGACCTGCTGGGTGACTCAGAGTGTCATCAGGAAGTCACACACTAGAGGAAGGACTCGCTCATGAACACACTTCATCCGAACACGATGACCCGATGAACTGACTTGATGCAACAACAAAAAACGCACTCATTCACACAAAATGTCAAAATACTATTTCGGAAGAAGGAAATTTCCTCTCATATTATTTACATGATATATGTATCAAGCCTTATTTATTCTTACTACATTAACCATTTGTCGTTTTTAGATTTTTTATGTTTGCCCGTATTTTTTTTTCTCTCTCTCTCTTCCCGATTGTAAATAGGGCAACACTGTATACATTTGTGTTTCTCACTAAATAACTCCATTGCTCAAAACCACAAGTCTACAGCTCTGCCAAGCCCATTTCAGAGGCTTCAGGATCTTTTTTTTTTTTTTTTTTTATTCATTCAAAACTGGAGCTGTGCACAGCACGACACGACACAGCCGCTCATTCATTCAACGTGTTGACATTGTCTGAATGTATCTCCATTGGCGTTTCCTCAATGGGTATTGGGGGAAATACTTAAAGTGCCGCAAGTATGTGCACGGTGACCAAGCACAAACATATCAGGGCTCATCCCGGCCAGCGTGAGGTTTGGGATGGGCTGTTCTGCATTTGTCTACCTCACCAGTCTCTGCAGGTCCACGGGTTTAGCGGAGGATTTCATGGGGGCTCTTCTTAGATACGCCTTCTTTTCGCTCGACCTATTATTTGCATCTTTTGAAGTATTTATTATGATCCACTCAGTGTGAATTCTGTTTTTTGGATTGTTTTGTTGAGAGCTCATGTGCGGTGGACCAAGTTGTTTGTAAATGCTGCTATCCAATTATTGTTTTTTGTTAAAACAATGTGTATATCCTTCTAATTCTGTAAATGTGTGTGTCCCATTAAAATGTTATTTAATCGCGATGGGGTCGTGTTTCAAATGTTTTTTTTTTCCTCTAACAAAGAGTCCTGTTTCACACACAGAGCGAGAAAGGGCAAGATGGGGACAAAAAAACAAATGCCATACCCTGATCATTTTATTCTGCCTTTATTAAGTAAAAAATAGACCTCTTAGGGGTTGCATTGTACATGCAAACAGCGTATTAAACACTTAAACCAAGGCAAGTGTTGGAGATGATCACCGGCTACACAGAAATCAGAGATAACACTTTGTGGCCTTTATCCCAAAAATTCAGCTTATGCGAAAATGACAACAAAACAGTAACAACCACAGTACAGACTGGAGGAAATGTTCCTCTTCTTGTGGCTTCAGATCCAGCAATGAAACATGTATTTTTGAAAGTATATGCACTGTAGTGTTTGAGCTGCACAGTCCAGTCCCACGTCCTGAGGAGCAGGAAGCCACCGGAAACAAAACGGAGTTCATAAAAAAGTAAGGCACTGCATGCTTACTCCGAAAGACATGTTCATACAAACATAGATTTACGTTTGTCGTGACAACACGCACATAACGTCTTTATAAGAAATCACGAGCATACAAATTATTGACAAGCATGTGCATATGTGCAATGCCACTCAATTGTGCGTAGATGAAGAGCACTCGTCAATGTGTGACAAATGTCTGTTTTTTTTTCTTCTTCTCATAATCGGAACGAGGCCTCTGAGATAAAACACATCCTCTTAAAGTTGCCATGGTTGAGTCAAGAGACAAAAAAAAAAAGCTTTTGAAGAGTCCATCCATTGCAGAAAATCCATTTTCTTCTTCTTCCTCCTCCTCCCCCCCTCCTGGTACTCTTCCTCTGTTCCCCTTGCCCCGCCTCACAAAAAAAAAAGGTCCCACAAGCAACAGATGGAAATAGCAAACATCCATTTATCGGCAGAGCCATTTCTTGACCTCTCTCCCAATATCCTCAGTGTCTCCATTTGTTTACAATTCTTTTTGCTCTCACAAAAAAAAAAAAACTCCCTCCCTCCGTCCTGCCCCGCTCCTATTGGCTCTCGGAGTTGTAGTACTGGGCGTCTCCTCGCTCCTTCTCATCGAAACCTGGCAAGGGCTGCCCGTATTTGTCCACGCACCAACAGAAGCCTCGCTTTCTGCCTTTGGACGGACGGCACTGGAAGTGAAGGAAAGAGACAAGGTGAAGGGAGGGAGGAGAAATGAGGAGAGGAGGGGGTGGAGGTGTGTGTGTGTGTGTGTGTGTGTGTGGAGGGGGCGGAGGGGTGCAGCTAAAAGTGTAAATCCAGTTGAATATGCAGCATTATGAGAAGCCACTTTACTCAATGAAGTAGAACAGCCATAGTTAAGAAGCATTAATGGTGAGATTGTGCTGAGTCGACGCAGCCTTGGTCATCCGACGCTCTGTGGTATTTTGAGCTGCTTTTATGGTCTACCTCCTGTTACGCACACATATAGAGAAACCTTTAAGGTAAACAGAAACCTGGTAAAATATTTGCTTAGTCCCGTTTGTGAACAACTGGGAACCAAGATCTATTTTCAGAAGCCGGTGGCCAGTGCGAATCATCTGTTGCTGATTATACCCCACAGCTCCAAATTATGGGTACTACAAATGACTTACAGAGTCTGTGGAGCTACCCAAGGGCTGTTATTTTACTGCCAATTTCACTAAAGGTCAACCTCCACTCTAGTAAAACACGCAGCTATTCATTTCAAGGGCTCAGGCAGCGCCGTTGCCGCTCCACAGAGGAGTCTGTCGCTGAGCGGGAGGGAAGGCCTCTGCATTTAGTTCAACATGTCAGCGGGGTTGGACTGAGAGGACGCAGATCACTGCTGCATAGGAAGTACACGGGGGGGTACCACAAACTGCATGGTAAAACAAACACAGAAATGGGCAGATTCTTTTTTTTTTTTTTAAAGTGCATCTGCTCCCAGCGTAACATCTGTCCTGACATTTACTGGTATTAAGCGCCGCAGCCGGGGACGTTTTTTTTGCTTCCGAATCATGCAAACGTCCAAATTAAACTGACCGACGTGATACGTCTGCCGCGCAGACGTTTCACAAAATAAACAAAGACGATGAGCCTGGCGTTGTGAGGCTAGGTTATGAGATGATTGCAGGCCGAGGCCAACACTTCCATTAAGCAGGAGGGACTACGATGCTACGGGAAGGGCTGCCTCTGCGGCGATCGCAGGGGCGCGGGAGCCCTAAGTGCCTCCATATGAATCCGTCAGAACCACTTGTTTATTACGAGCCCATCGTGGGTGAACCACGTGAGCACGGCGGGGAATGGCTGCGGCTCTATTTCGGTGCACGCTTTTTTCAAAAGTCCAGCAATTATGGGAGGAGCGCGTCGGGTGCCGGCGGCCACCTTGACGTCTGTCTCCTTGGGAGGGTTCCTGTTAAACGGCCATCGTCCCAGCCGTCAACCCCACTGGGGTTTGGCCCCTGTGACTCCCTTCTCCGGAGCCAGTGGCTCGGGTCTACCTCACTGGTGTGGTGGGGCAATGATGAGGCTCTAATGACTACCGATGAATGCAGGAAGACAGCTACGCGTCTGTAATTGGGCTGCAGGAGCCCGAAAGTTTGAGTCACTAAAGTACAGCATTGAATCTTTATTAATGCAGCATGAAAAAATGTAAAAAAAAGGAAATGTGGGTTTCCTTTCACGTCCTCCCGAATGTTGTAAACAGTGTTTATCAGGTAGATGTTTAAAATGATGTGTCACCGCTCGGGAAATCAAATCTGTATTGATTACTGACAGTCAACGTCTGAATATATGATCGTCTTTTATTTTTTATTTCTCACCTGTTTTCTCTTATAGAAGCCCTTCTTGTCACAGTTTGGTATGCGGAAACCTTTGGGGTTGAGAATGTCTGTAATCTTGAGGCTGCTGAGGATGCTCTCAATCTCTCTCCGGCAAGGACCCTGCAGACGAGGGGACACATAAGCAGAGGCTGCACTTCAACATCTCCTCGCTCCAACGCCATTCGCACAAGCTAACATTTCATTTTGCAGTGTGGTTGGTGCACGCATTCTTCGTTAACAAAGCTGACTCAGGCTACAACACACACCGCTCTGCCGTAATACCTAAACAATGGCTGCTGCAACATGACGTGACGCACAAGAAATCAATTGATCCGACCGAATTGCGGCCGGCTTAACAGTTCGCCAAAGCGGCTTAACACTTTACACAAGGATGGGGGAAGAAAGTGCATTTTCGACGGGCTCAAAGATTGAGCCAAAAGGCTTGTCCTCGAGTCCAAGTACTCCGGTTCCTAATCAAAGCAGCCAGTCAAAGCCCATTAGTGTGTGTTCACTTCTCTGGCCAGAGAGAAGATCAAAATAGCAGCGGGGCTTCCCAACAGGCACTCACACGGGCCAATCCATCATTCGCTGGCTCCCAGTACGCCCGGCACGCGGACGCCTTGTGGCCAAACAACCGCCTGACCCAGGTCAACCGCAGGGCCGCCGTACCCGCTCGCTGCCATGCCGTCCTACTGCCAACCATCGACACCGCCACCCAAAACATTCCATCACCCGCAATGGGAGAAAAACACCAAAACACAGAGGAAGAGGAGAAAAACATTCCTCCAGTATGCGAGAGAGAGAGAGAGAGGGAGAGAGAAAAAATAAAAAGAAGTTGGTTGTGGTACTTACATACTCAGGCTCCTGTTTGGTCTCCAGAGAGAAGTTTTGTTGGTCTGTGATGAGTGGTCCCAGGAGCGCCTCCATTTTAAAGCTCTGCGTTCTCTTCTGCTGCTCCCGTCGGAGCACCTCCGACTTGGCCGAGGGGAAGAAGGGGTGAAGCGGAGGTCTCAGGGGTCCGGTGGGTCTGTGGGTGCTGGACGGGGTCTGGAGGCCGGACCCGGTGGAATTGCGCTCCTCGTCCGGAGTCTCGATGTTCTCTGCTGTAGTGTGAGGACAGCCCCGTGTTAAAGCACAAATTTGAACGCCGATTGAGACACGTGTCACGCCCAGGGTCAGAAGGGTTCTGTTACATCTTTCAAATCGGCAGGAAATATAAATATGCAAGATGACCACCACCACCACCACCGCTGGATTCCAAATGTGTTACAACCTCAGCTAGCTTGTAGGCCTGGTCCCTCTCCCCTTAAGAACCCAAGATAAATAGTTACATTATCACCTGAGAGTCAACATTGAAGCTGATTCAGGGAGCCTCAGGGCTTCACACCGACGTAAAAAAAAGAAAGAACAAGGAAACAACTTCCTGATATTGAGTTGCACCACTCCTCTCTGGCACCATCACCTTCTTACTCAAGGCTCAAAGCTCTTTCCCTCTTGCATTATTACATTGTCCTCCTCAACTAGTGCATGCTGCTCAAACCTGCGATGGGACTCTCTCCTCATCACATTGTGCTTTGGCGTCAAAAGCTCGGTAAACGCATAAAAAAAAAAAAAAGTCTGCACGGTAACATGCACATGCAAATAGTTTAAGACCTGATGGGAAAGAGAGAGGAGGAGGAGGAGGAGGAGGAGAGGAGGGGGGGGGGTAACGCACAACAATCACCTGGCAGTTCATTGACCGGAGGAGTCGCTCCGGCGAAGACCCGGCGTCGGTGAGTGGCGTTGGCGCAGATCCCGCGTCCCTCCAGCAGCGCCTGCAGAGGTTTGGTCTCGCCGGGCTGATGCTGACACGTGAGCGCGGAGCCGCATCTCCCGGAGTACACGCCGCACGGCTGGCCGAAGCTCAGCGCGCAGGTCAGGCAGCAGCCGCAGCCCGGCTCGCGGACCCTCTCGGCGCAGTCCCGGGGCAGGGGCTTGCACAGGAGCCGCGCACCGACGTCGCACGGCTCGCACCTCACGACAGGTCCGACCGCACCTGACCTGCGCGTGAACGACGCCAGGAGGAGAGTCACGCACAGGGAAGCGAAGCGGGAGTCCATTGTGGCGTCCGGGGTGGGCGAGGAAGGTGAGGAAGTCGCGCCGTCCGACTGCGGTGACTTTTCACTGGGCAGCTGCTCTCTAATTCACGTGAAGCCACCGGACAAAACATCTCAATATATAGACCCCGGCGACTGTAGTCACACCCCCGAGGAGCAGCCTGCGGTCTGCCGGAGCATCGCCTCGGCTCCGTTATTCCTGCGAGACCGTCCGAGCAAGTGCAGAGCGGCGGGCTGCCATCCGCTCTGTGACCAGTGGTTGGAATAAAATAAGAATTACAACATTTTTTTATTTTTTTTTTAACTAAAACAGTTTAGCAACCTTTGCCTGAGTTGCGGGATTTAGTTGAGCTCTTAATAGCCTGAATACATTTCCAAATCAAATGCATTTGACAGGTGATTAGACTGAAGGAAGTAATGACGTTAATACACTGCGGGGTGTTTTAATGTGTGTCAACTCTCAGTTTGAAGGGCGCACACACACACACACACACACACACTTGAGTCCAGACAATCTGCCATGCACAGAGTCGATCATAGGGGGCGCCAGTAGTGTGTGTGTGTGTGTGTGTGTGTGTGTGTGTGTGTGTGTGTGTGTGTGTGTGTGTGTGTGTGTGTGTGTGTGTGTGTGTGTGTGTGTCTCAAGCACTTACAGGTTCCTCAGCTGTGATGCAGCTCTAATTTCTCAATGATTCAGTGACACTTGCGGTGAACTTAAGAGGCCAAAGTGACTTCATTTGCACGATGAGTATATATGTGATGGCATTTGTTTTGTGTGTGTGTGTGTGTGTGTGTGTGTGTGTGTGTGTGTGTGTGTGTGTGTGTGTGTGTGTGTGTGTGTGTGCGCACCGATCCGCAGCCCGAGAAGCTACACCGGCGGTGACCTTGCATGACCTCTGAACGGTTTGAGCACATGAACCGTAATCCATGCATGAGATGATAACTTTGAGCTTCGGTCCAGCGTTTAGGCTGCAAACAGACTACGTGTTAAAAAAAAAAAATCTCTACAAAACCAGCAGAGGAATGCTACTCAGTGCATTTCCTGAAGCACAAGATAACCATTTTGTGTGTATGACTACTTCACTTTTTGATCTTTTCTTCTGCTCGCTACAATTATTTGAGAACTATATTATCCTGCAGCGTACTTTACAGAACAAATGCTTATTGAATATTGTGCATTTTTATAGATGAGACGACTCAACAGGATGTGTTTTACAGGTCTTGTATTTTCTGTTATATTATTATATTATATGATACAAATTTTGCAAATGCAAATGAAACACGTCGGGATATCAACTATATTTTTGTTAAATGGGCAGAAGACGATCCAGGTGATGAGGTTTTATACAAAACGGGTTTCTTGATCGCCAAAGGAAAGTCACAATACAATTCAGACACGAGATCAGCTGTGGCTGTAGTGTGCATGATGAGTTTTGGTCCAAGACGTGGAGAAATACCGGTAGGCCGAATATAAATCAAGGTGACCTTCCCCCCTATCGTGTTTGCTGCTTTTGAACCACTCAAAAAGAAGAAGAAAAACCACCTTCTGTGTCCCCTCACACGCAGCACACGAGTGGTCATCCTGAACTTGTTGTCAAGATGTGCGACATAGCTGGGACCGCACTGGCTGTTTGTCAGTGCCACAAAGCAGGTATCTTAAAATAAGGACGCATACCACACGTGTGAGTGAGAAAATTCCTGAGTAATTACATCTGAAGCGTTCTTTTAGGTCCACTATAGATGGGTTTACAGACGAGCGGGGCAACGCACCAACACAAAATGTCCAAAATGCCTCAAAAGGATCATCAGCGGGGAGAGGCGAGGTGTACGGTTCCTCTCCGCTTGGAAGCCAACGAGCCCTGGCGTTGTGCCGCCTGTTAACAGACAGGTCTACAGCAGAGCAGTGCTCAGAGGAATGCCAAACATTTGTTTCATAAGCTGCAAAAAAAAAAGAAGAAAAAAAAAAAGCCTGCTGATTTTTCCCTCCTTCTCCTCTCTATCCGCTCAGGAGCTCTTCAGAAGGGGGTCTCTCAGCCACCTGTGCATAGTCAGCATAGCAGAGCAGAGCGCCGGCACAGGGAGCAACGCACCGGAGGAATGTCGTCCCGCGGAGCAAGCCGCTCAATAAAAGAGGGACTGTGAAGAATTTGCTTTTTTGCACACACACACACAGGATATTACTGTACGTGTGTTTAACGTGACCCGCTGTCAGAGGCTTTGCGGGGCCAACCGCAGCTGCTTGTCAAATCTAATCCGGGGCAATTTTCCACCGTTTTAAGGTGATTCGGGACGAATCGGACACGCCGGCTCGAGAGCTTCCTAGAGAGGTCTCGCAGTGGCTTCGGCAGCAGCGTTGCCGTCGCACGGGAGGGGGGAGGGGAGGGATGGATCGTACTGTAGTGGCGGGGGGGGGGGGGGGGGGGGGGGGGGCTCAAAAATCTGCAGCAAGGGGCCAAAGCTCCCGGATTGAAAAGCACATAAGAGTCTAATCAGCTGGAGGTCGGCAGAACACGTTGACCCCCCCAGGAGAAGACCGCATGGTGTGTGGGCCCCCTCTCAAACACCCACCAGCTCTTTCCCCATTCTTACTTGGAATTTTGGGTTGGCATTGTGTGTATGTGTGTGTGTGAGAGTGTTTGGATACATGTCGTTCGTGGGTGTGTTGGAGTACGAAGGGAAATGCTTGGGAGTGGGGCTGCTGATCACATGATGA